>NC_083612.1:29485180-29530180 GCF_963584025.1 Labrus mixtus | reverse complement strand
ACCTTGCATTCTTTTTTATTACAAAATAAGTTAATGTTCAAATTACTAAGGTTTATTAGTCTCCTAAATTTGACTGGAGGTCCAGTTAGTTTTCCCTCAGAACGCTACCTTTATACTTTATAGTATAATATAGTTGTATATTTTGCAGCCTTCAGTGAAGAACTTGAATCAGTACTTCTACTTTTACCAGACTTGTTTCTACACAAGAATCCCAGTTTTTACTTGTGTATGCATGTTTGCCTCATTTGAAACTAAATGTATTTTCTTTCAAGAGGGACATCATTCTGAAGCTCAGCGCAGATGACAAATTGAGGTACAGTTTGCTAACATCTGCTGCAGAAAACAGGTGTTCCAGGATCTCCGTTGTTATGTAGCAGTGAAACACAACCATGACCTCTTATTAATTGTTCTCCCTCTTTTCACTCCTCGTTGTTTCTCTCCTCTGCTTTCATCACTTCCTCTCCTCTCTCCTCTCAAAAATGTTCTTTCCTCCTTCCCCCTGCTGGATCTTTCTTCCGTTGGGTCATATTGACCTGAAGAGGGAGGAATGTTCATCAGAAGTACGTCAAGACTTTTCAAGGTCTCCTCTTGGAGGGAGCCAGAGCCTCGGGCCTTGGGAGGAGCCTGATGACTGACTGACAAGTACAGGTGAAAGTGGATTGGGTCAAACTTGTGTCACTGAGGCCACACACATGCACAGGCTCCAGCCAGGCTGTACCACTCTGGGAAAGAGGGGAGAGGTCAACTACAGCTGTGACGGGGTTAGCTACAGGGGAAAGTAGAAACTCTGCAGGGCCTGCTTCTTCCTTTTCATGTAAGTGTCAGGGGACTGGAACTTGTTGAGGGCAAAAAGTTGGACTGCAAGTTTAATATAAATTCATTTTCAATGAATGTCCAGATTTGTATTAATAATTCATCTGTGAATCGGGTAATCTTAAAAAGTTGGGTGGGCCACGTCTTACAATTGTCTCCAAAACTTACCATCAAAAGAAATTAAGATAAAACAGAAATCCCCACATTTATTGCTTTTAAAGCAGGAATATTTAAGAAGAACCTGAAAATGTAATCAGCGAAATAATTCATTGCCAGCTGATTTTTTTCCCCAACCAACAGTCCGAAACCCAAGACCCTTTTTTAAAAAGTCATTCCCAAAGAAGAAAAAGAAGCAAATCTCACATGAGTGTACAAATATAAGAAATAGTTAAACAATGTATGAGTTGATATCATAGTTAGCAGTAAACTTGTGTTGTGGACTTTTTTGTTAACTTTTGCAGCTCTTTTATACTCACTAAGACTACTATTGAGTTGACCTATGAGGGTCAAATAAAGAGAATGAAAGCTGTATGTAAATTCTTAACTGAAAAACGGAGTACATTTATACTTGTGCCTTTATACTGGCACAATACTGTCTGGAATACCCTGTGAACCATGGCCTAGTCCACACTGTATGAGCTGGTCGTGTTAGTTTTTCCTTGTTCAGAGGAAACACATTCCTTAGTACACCTCTGACCTTGAAGAGAGAGAAGAGATCCTGCAGAAATAAAAGGATAAATAAACAGCAAGGAACAGTCTTCTCTCTCTCTCTCTCTGTGACATGATCCATCCACAGCCTCTGACAAAATCAGATCATAAAACTCTTCCCTTTTTTTTCTTAAAGGATTCGAATTTTTAGGACTCAAACTACCTCAGTATTGTAAAACTGCAAGGTTATTTTGTGTTTGTGGTATTCTTTTTAACATTGTGTTTAACTGTTAACCTTATTCTCAGCCTTTGTGATGACTCATCCATGAATTGAACTGCTGTCACCTCGGCATGGTGTACTTCCGGTGCTGCCTCCCTGTAATGGCATGTGCACCCTTACTTCCTGGCTGGCAGGATGCAGAGCTGTGTTTGGCAGCTAAACGAGGATGTTATCTTGGCATCAAAAGGTATCTGTTGCGTTTAAGTTTTGAGAAACATAATAAATAAATGTTCTTTCAGGGGAAACAAAGAGGACCAATCAGTATTCCTGCTCTCACCTTTCCTGCACCACCCAGTGGAGATTCCCGTTCTTCTTTTTTGTGTCTCCTAAAGCATCAAACTTCAATTTTAATAAGTTGCTTCTTCGAAAGTATTTTTGGCACACCGAGCTGTAAAGTTTTGTCCATATACTTTGGACTACTTTTTTCTTTAAGATAGCAGACATTCTAACGGATCGGCTATAAACTCAGATAGAAATCATTGCTAAGTTTCCTCTTCTGTGGATTGAATAATTACAAATAGTCGATTTCAATCCATATAAATATGAGGATTCTTTTTTCTAATGTATCAAGCAGCCATCTCAGACTCTCATTTGTAGACCATGTGTAGCATATAACAATTTCAGATGCTGAATAGATGATACAATCTCCAGTTTCCATTACATATCCATCACAGTAAAATTAGGGACACAGGACCAATTATTTCAAGCTATTTTTTAATTTGAATAGAAATGGAGACTCACATAAGCTGCAGACAATATCCCTGTTTGTTTACAAATACACAGGGATATATTACAGGTAAGTACCTTACTGAAACATTTTGAAAGTACAGTTTTGTTAATTGGGCAACTAATCAAGACCGTTACTCTATGTAGGAATATTTACTACATCAAATGATGAAAACAATTTAAAAAAACGTTTAAAAAAGAAAACAGCAGAGGACTAGCACAAAGAACTACACTTAGGCCTACTATGCCATATACATAATGAAGGTAATTATATATATATTTTTAAACTGTCAGTCAAGCCATGTTTGTCTACTAAGTCCTGCTGAAGAATTAGGCGAGCAAAGAAAAACAACAACTGGTGAACTCTAACTGTGCTAAAGAATCACCTTTGAAAGAAACAGCAGTTCAGGCTCACATAAAACTATGTGGGTTGGAAGGACTGTCTAACAGATGGGTACAGTCAGACACAAAGCTCTCAAATGCATCTCCCTCTATCCCACTTTGCAAGCCCAACACAGTTTAGGCAGATGGCTGTTCAACATGAGTCTGGATGTGCTCGAGGTTTCTGTCTGTGTTAAAAGGCAGTTAGTCTCGCCACTGTATACTTTGCATGAAAGATTAATGTTGGGTCTTTGTATATAATGTAACAAAGAGGAAGATATTTTACCTGCTCTTTTTGTTTGTAATGAATTGGCACTATACAAATAAAGATTGATTGATTGACTGAGATTGAATGGTCAGAGAGAAAAAAAATCAAAGAATAAAAATGTTAAAATCTGAGAGAAGACTATGAGATTAAGCCCTTAATCACCAGAATTTATCAAAATGATGCCCTAACATAACCTCACTATATATTTTATATTCAATACTGATTTTAAATTGGGCTTTCAAATAGGTCGATCCATCTTCAGAGAACCATTGACAGCATCATTAAGTTTTTATACTCGTTACTCTGAGTAGTTTTAGAAGGGCAGGTTAATCTTAGCCATGTAGATTTTTTGTGCATAGTGTCCGTCATCTGGATTTATTTGTGTTGAAAACATGTTTTTGTTTTATGCATTAAAATGTCAAATTGTGTACTCTGAACTTGGAAGTTTGTTATCTCAGATTTTTCTAAAAGACATTATCTGTTGTCAGTGTCAAAGGATAACAGTGTCTGTATGCTAGATTCTTATTTGTGCTGTAGCTTTCAATGCTATACTTCAAACGCTTCTTCTTTGACTTTGTTTGTTAAAAAAAAAAGAAGCAGTTTCTCTCATGAGTGTATTCTCTCTCACTGACATGTCAGGATCCCAGGAGGTCTTTGTGGTGAAGTATGGAGTCCTGTGGTGTTACTCTTAAATAATGCCTCCCAGATGTGCCCTAAAGGCCCAGACACATACAAGGTGCCATAAGTAATGCATGCAAACAGACATACTGTACGCCTGCTCCGCACATGCAGGAAATTTTATTTAATACATTACCAAGGGTGGAATCAGGTGTATTCATGACCTCATTTATAACTTAAAAGAAAAACAAACATCAAGAACAAACTAGGTCTAAACCTTTGAGTACATCTAAAGACACACATTACCATGGTAGTGTGTGTGTGTGTGTGTGTGTGTGTGTGTGTGTGTGTGTGTGTGTGTGTGTGTGTGTGTGTGTGTGTGTGTGTGTGTGTGTGTGATTTGTGCAAACATCCCTAAAAACATTAAAAATCACATGGCCCCATGATGATTGTCACATCACTGGTAGGTGCCGTCATACTGGTCAAGTCCCCCCCCCCCCCCCCCACACACACACACACACACACACACACACACACACACTCACACACAGTGCAGTGTGCTGTCTCTGCCCTCCTCCTGCCCCTGTCATCACCTCCTTCTAACAACACTCCTGGAGGCCCTACACCACTCAACAAGAGGATTTTATTCAAATCATTCTCCCTCTGCATTCTCTTCCCCCTGCTCAACATACACACACATCTCTCCCCACCTCGCTCCTCATCCCAGCTCCTTTCCATTCCTACCAGCATGCAGAGTAGGTCAGTATCAAGCCAATTCCATTTTCCACACAGTGATGAGTAGGACTATGGTAGAAACCTCATCTCACAGGGAAATCTTCATCGTTCACTCAGATTATGCAAACATTCTATACAGGGGAGAGTTTAAGCATTGTTACAGGGTTAACATGTGTGTCTGTCTGTAAAATAAATGTATATTGTTCTCATTTGTAATTACTTAACCATTCTTTAGACCCAACTCATGGGAAGCAAAACAAATATGAGGGAAAAGAAAGTTGAAAACCAGCTTTCTTTTCAATTGCTTCTTCTGAGCTTTGATTTTCCTGCATTACCCTCAGTCTGACTGGCTGCATGGGGGGATTTTCCAGATGATGCAGTACCAAGACCTGACACTGCAGGGCAGTGTTGTAAATCTATGCTGACACCAAATCATTAGTCTTTCACTTTGTGTCAGGAACATCTAAATAAGAAGACAGATCATTCAGCACAATAATTGGTAGATGCAAATTTGTTGATATTTAAGTTACTGGATTGAGTAACTAGTTAAAAATGCCTCCAATGAAACACTCCAATGTTAGGCTAAACTGAGACTATCTTGTTATGCTCTCAGTGGGAATTGTCAGTAGAAACAGGTTAGGAACACTCAGGAATGCCCTTTTCAGCAGTCTTCTTTGGTTTCCAAGCTGAAAAGAGTCACAGTAAATAAAGTCACAGCTCCTTACGTCCACTTGCTGCACTCTGTAATACAACAACAATCAGAATGAGTATGAGGATATATAAAGTTTTCATTGAAAATTCCAGATTATTTCCATTAAAATATGTCTAATTATTCCCGAATGTTTTAGCTGTAACAATCCTGTAGAGTCTTCAGAAATTTCCATTCCATTTAGTCATTTTTTTAGTCACTCCATTTTTTCTATTTTTCCAAAACCTTGAAATTCAAGAAAATTTCCGAAAGTTTTTTAAAATTCCTCAATATTGTCGGAACATCCCAGATATATCCATAGGAAATATCTGAAGTGTTCTTTAAATTTTTTTTAAAAACAATTCCATTTAATCCCTTTAAAGAGGCTGTAGTCCTTTTAGAGGTGGCTGTGGGTTTCGAATCCGGCATCAGCCCCTTGCTGCATGTAATCCCCCAATTTCTCCTTACAACATTTCTTGACTCTGTTCAGCTGTCCTATACTTTTGAAGCAAAATTGGCCCAAAAAATAAAAATAAAATAAAATTAGCCATAATTTTCTTTTAAATGAATGTGTAGACTCAGAAATTATGTTAAAAATTCCAGAAAGATACTAAGGTTTTTCACTGAAAATATCCTTTGAAATTCAGAGAAAGAATGTTCCATTTAAAATATCTGAAACTTTTGGAAAATCTTCTTTAAACATTTCCTAAAAATTAACATTAAATCCCAAATAATTCTGTGGTAAGGTCCTGAAAGATTTTTTTTTAAATCCAATGTTCCAATGAAAATTCTGTAAAACGTTAATTGCAAATTCCAGAATAAGACCTGGATTTACATAATAAAAAAAAACTAAAAAAAATGTCCTTTAAAAAATTGTGGATTAAAATTTCACAAAGATCCTTAAATTTCAATGAGAAAATGATTTGACAAAAATTCCAGCAACTCTTCGAAAATCGTAAAAAAAATCTCAATTGAGAATTTCCCAAATTTTAATTGAAAATTCAATAAAAATACTCAATTTTTCACCAAAAAACCTCTGAAAGTTTACTGTGACTTTCGTGATACACTTTCTTTAAACAACTTTCAGGGACAGCGGGGTCCCTGGTCTCTCGCACCATTATATTGGGGGTTGTGTTTTTTTCCCCAAGAATTTAATAGAACATTTTGGGGAATTATAGTTAAAAAAATCTTTTTCAACAGAAATTTTCTTCCAAAACTTTCAGCATATTTAAATTAAGACTTTTGTGAATTTACAATAGAAGTTTTTAAAACGGGGACATATTATGAAAAATCCACTTTCAGTGTTTTTGAACATATATTTGAGTAACTTTAGTATCTACCAACCCACAAAATGTGAAATAAATCCATCCAGTCCTTTGTTTGTGGTCTGCATAAGTCTTACAACACTGAGAAAAATGCTCAGTTTCAAATTTGCTAAACTTGTGACATCACAAGTTGGATTCTGGTAAAAAAAAAAAAAAAAAAACCCTCCCCTCTCCTGATATCTCCACCCATGGATTCCATCCTCAGCCTAGAACAAAACTTTTGTGCAGGTCCGCCATTTTTATTCTTACTACAGAGGAGTGATGTCTACCGGGAAAACTCAGGGGGGGGTCTCATTGCATTTAAAGAGACACACACACTAAAACGGAGCGTTCTGAGAGAGCTGGTTTATACAGGGTCACAAACCTCCTCTGGTGTTTGATTCATGTTATATTTTGACCAAAGCACAGCACAGATGTTTCATTTAGACCACAGGGGACTGTTTGAAAAGGTAAATGAGTATAATAAGTTTTTTAAGCATTTAACGCTGCGCACAGCTCCATGCACTATCCAAACAATGACATTAGAACAACGCAAACATTTTTATTCATAAAGAGCAACAGACACCTGCATTATTGCGGTAAAACTTCAATTTTAAGGATTTACACATCACATTCATTTTAGCACAAATCTCTCACTTTAAGGACTTTGTTTTTATTTTTAATTGGACCATTTGTTTGTATAATACATCACAATTATGGGTAAAATATGCTTTTTTAGATAATTTCACATTTTTATCTGCTTTTTGAAGGCATCGTGCTCAGTGACTTGCGCCCCCCCAGGGGGTCTCGACCCCCACTTTGGGAACAATTGTTCTATACAACCTCAAACTTAATCCTCAAAGATTATTACTGAAAATTTCCACTGGAAATACCTAAAAGTTCAACATAAAACTGGCAAAATATCTTGTTGAAAGTTACTGTATATTTCCCATTGAAAACTCCCAAAGGTGTCCAGATAAAAATCCCAATGAAATGTTATGAAATTTCCATTGAACATTGAAAGAAAATCCATAAAAATGTACAATACAAAAGAAAATGTATTGAAAATTCCTGGAAGTTCCTCCAATTTCCCCAAAAACTAATCTCTTGAAACATTCGCAAAAAATGTTGATAGTTCCTTAAAATGTCTATTGAAAGTTTCTCTCAGTTTCAGAAAAAATTACACTTACATTTCTGAAAATTTCCATTGATTACCAATGGAAATTCATGAGGTTCCCTAAGCTGCATGAAGATTTTCAAATGTTCCCAATTTTAATTACCAATATGTTCTAAACATTTTAAATGAAAACGTTCATCATTACACAAAGTAAAAAGAGGCACTTTTAACTCTAATATATATCTGACTCAATTACCCATGTGTACCAACACAGATGAAGCACACATCTCAGAAGCAGAACACCTTGAGGTGCACAAAGGTATGAGGGGGCTAACCAATGCTACTTGCAGCGAGTTTTAGCTTAATAGTGCTGATGAGTGTCCTGATTTATTAAAGTAAAGTCAAATGATCAATACCAAGTTATTTTGTTTGGAAAACTTAAAAGTGCTACAGACAGTATTGATTTCTCTGTTGAAACAACAAGACAACAACTCTTCATAATTCCCTTACATACAGGCTAAAAAAATACACCTCTTCATGCTCAGAGTGTAAAAGTTGTGTATGGAGAAAGCAGCATATAGTTCATAATGAGTTTACAGATCTTTTTTAATGGACAAGCTATAGCTTCTCCACGTTTTCATTAATCACATTTTAGGAAAGTGTTCCCTCTGAGCTTTGAGTATCCTTGTTTGGATTCATTTGACAATTTAGCCTGCTTGCACAGTTTATACCTCCAATCGCAATCCTCCTCGCATGGTCTAACCAATGTTCCGAAGTTGTGCCTGCAGATGAATATCTCTTTGCTGGGAATCTGTACACTTAGGTTAATACACGCCCCTGTCGTGTTTAACTGTGGATATCCTTTGCATGCTTTGACGAATGGGCAGCTACTGCGGGAGTGTGGTCTCGTAATCTCTGCAAAATTATTACTGGGGGGGGGCTGGCAGGGGGTGGAGGTTCCCTTTGGGGGTGGCGGAGCGGGTTCCATGAATCGGGGATGGCGCTGTGTACAGTGGAGGCGAGGTTAGCAGCCAAAGTTTTGCAGAACAGGCAGGAAAGTTCGCCGGAGAGGTGACGCGTGATCCCAACAACTTCTCCGGATCTCCAGTGCAACATGCGGACTACAGTCTACAATAAACCGGGACTTATGTTGCTGTTTCGCGGATGTTTTGGGTGAATTTCTTCCCCTGTGAAAGATAGCAGTTAACGATTTGCTGTGTTCGCTGTACGCTGTCGTTTCAATGGACTATCTTATCATTCAGTGAGTAACTCAAATTGATTGTGATTTTTCTGACATGCCGATAAATGCGGACCACGGGTATGACTTGACTTATGCCATGTAGTCTAGTCTTGGGTTTTTTGAAAACAATGAACTCCCCCTGTGACAAGGAGCTGGCACCCTTATCTCGGAAACACCGACTCATGGCTGCTGCTATGCCCGGCGAGGACAGCCCTTTGCCCGGTAACAATTCCAGGACTGATCGGAACGGATTTGGGGGGCTAGTTCACTGTTTCATATGTGGAAGCGGAGTCACGCCAGGAAGGGAGTTAAGGTTACAAGTGACATATCAAAAAGAGAGGCTTCCGTTTTTCCCGTTTCTACAGAATCAGGAGCCAGCCCCGGGCGCGTGTGAAGTGAGCCCGGATGGACACACGCTGGTGTGCGCCGTGTGCCACTGCTTCCTGACGGAGCAGTGGAACTCCTTTGAACGGAACAGGACGCCCATTGAGAAACGCATGTACTGGTTGAAACGACCCTACCAGTGCGACTCTCGGCGGGTCCCACAGGAGTGGAATATCTCATATGATCTAGAGAGGAGGATCAGCGTGAGCAGCCAGAATTACGACGGGGGCGCAGAGTCTGATTTCTCGTCTTTTTCAGAAAACGAGAACATGTCAGACCAGGAGATGGATTTAATCGACAGAGCCGGTGTGGGCAGAGACAAGTTCCTGAAATCATCTGGCAAATCGCCTAGAGACAGTGTTAGGAAAAACAATGTCATCAGTGTTAAAAACAGCCCGGATACACAGCGGGCAATCCGCTACCCGGTGGGTGTTTATGGGGCGCAAGGATCGCCAATTGCGGAGAGTGTTCTGCCTTCGAGGCGCGGGTCTAAAATCATGAATAATGTATGTCAATCACCAGAATCTATGGCAAAGTCTCAGGAGAGATTCCCATCGCTGTGCTATGACAGCTCTCTGTCTGACACACCTGTGCAAGACAACGGGGTCATTATGCGCAACAGGCGCTGGCTGGAGGAGGGGAATGTGAGACATGCGGAGCAGCGTCACATTCAGCGTACTGCCGACAGCAGCTGTGGCTCATCCAGACATCCATCTCTGCTGCACCGAGGGAGAGCCGAGGGTCACCCCGACACTGCACTGTCATCTGTTGGCACAAAACGCAACATAGCTGCTCCCAGGGAGGCTCACTGTGACAACTCTGATGAAGATGAGATTAACATCACAAGTGATGATGACATATACGACAGCAAAGCAGGTCCAACAGCTCAACTTAGACCTGTGAGAGACCTTTCAGCAAGAAAGAGCACCCACAAAGTGAATAGCAGTCCAGAGGAATGTGCGTGCTTCATCTGTGGCTCTGGGCTCAGACACAATGGCAGATTTAAAGTCAGTGTTCAGAAACAGGAGAGGGCACAGGGCGAGCCTTTCTTTCCCTTCCTGTGGCTTCACTCCCCTCCCCGTGGAGCAATGCCCATCAGTGCTGCAGGTACCACCCTGGTGTGCGGCAGCTGCCACACTTCCCTAATGCAGCAGTGGCAGAGCTTCCAGTTGGCAGACGTGCCCGTCCTTCAGCGTCTGTATGTTGTCCCACTCAACCAGGCTGATGGTTCTCTCCATCCTTCCCAGGATGGGAAACCCCCACAGTCCATGGAGAGAAACCCTGACCCCAGGGCTTCCCATGAGGCTTGTTTCCTCTGTGGTCAGGAATGTGCAGGAGATTTGAGGACAGCATATGCACAGGCTGGCGTTGGTAAATCCCGCGGTTCAATGTATTTCCCCTTCATTAACATGTTACCGTGCCCTCCTAATGCCCAAGCAGTGAGGAACGGCCGTGTGCACTGCTGCCAACAGTGCCATCATATCCTGGAGGAGATCTGGAGCGCATATCGACTCAGCCTCAGTGAAGACCTCATCACCTCTGTCAGCTCCTTCCTGGTTAGGTACCACGCTGCCATGTCAGCCGAGGGTTCTGGATCAACTAATGCCCATTCTGGCGCTTCGTCTCGTCCTCACAGCTCTGTGTCGGTGTGTTATCTGTGTGGAGCTGAGCTCTGTGCGGGTGGAGAGTACCAGCTGCATGTCAACCCGCCCGGTCGCTGTGGGGAGAGGGAACCTTTCTTCCCCTTCCTCACAGTGCATCCTCCTGCCCCACGTGCAAAGCCGGTTGATGCCACAGGCCTGGTGTCAGCATGTAACCTCTGCTACCATGACCTGCATGCCCAGTGGGCCCAACATGAGAGCAAAGGCCAGGGTCCCTCCACCCCTTCTACCCCTAGTTTATCCAGTCCAAACCCCCCTCAGCCACCCAGCTCACCTTGGGCCCGCCAGTACAGCTGTGAGGGGTTTGTGTGTTTCTTCTGCAGACAGGAGCAGCGCAGGTTAGACAGGCTGTGTGCTGTTACCGTGGCCAGGCTACCTGTGTTCCTGTACGCACCTCGCAGCACACGCACACTCCTGGTGGATGATGGGAGGAGGTTGGTGATTGGATCATGTGTGGAATGTAAAGCTTTGGTGCAGGTGGGACAGAGCATGCAGCAGGACAGAGACCGACTGGGACATGGCGCATCAGACAGGGAGAGGAAAGAGCCAGACGCTGCCTCGCCAAAATCTAGACATAAGGTAAGACCAAACAGACCGCCTCAACTTACATAGTCTTTAGAATTTCACTACTTTCATCCATAAGCTTGTTTGAAATGGCTCTGTCAGCTTTTAATGCTCCAACATATCCTGCAGTCTCAGTGCAGGCTGAGTTTGCCCTGATTTGACCTCTGAGTCACAAGACAAGGGAAGACTGTGATATTGTGAAAACACAGCTGAGTGATAGTTGTAATGCACATGGTGCTTTTTGTTCCTCTGGCAAGTTCAGTGTATTTTCTTACTCAAATGAACGAGTCTTGACGCTTCTTGAAACTTTCCTTATGCTTTGGTTTCCTTTGCAGAATAGATCTCAAACAGTAACATGTTTGTGCGTGTGTGGCTGGATACTAAAAAGCTGAGTTGTGGGGGTCTGCACAGCTGGGATGATGAACAATGATGAGATAAATATTTCATCAAACCCTTCTTCTATAAACACCAGAGGACAATTATTGGGATGTGAAGGCCAAGGCAAGCTTTGTGTTTGTTGTGTGCATGTGTGTTTATTTGAGCAAGCATGAGTGAGTGTATCTCACACAGTGCTCAACACTTTGTTTTGGTTCGACCATGTTGAGAAGTGTTTTCAGGGAAGTTAGTTTAAAGCAAGCCCTTATGCATTGAAGTCTTAACAACAGTAATCATTAAATAATGCAACAAGACAGGCCAACCCTGCTAATAAGACCTCTCTTTCTCAATGCAACAAACCTCATTTTCTCCAGAAACAGCCAAATAATTTAGTTTCCTGCCCCTCTACAGTACATGCCTCAAATTAATTGTGACAGTTTAGTATCAATGACAATTCAGAGAACTCAGACCAAAACTGAGTTAACAAATCCTGTCACTTTTGTAATCTTCCAAATGTTTCCTTCCATTGGACAAGGGGAAAAGATGGAGAGCAAACCAACTATAGTACCAGAATACCAGAAAAGATATGCTCATGAAGTCATATGATGTGCAATGGACACTTGATTAAATAAACTCCTCACATATTGAAGATAAATCAGTCAGTGCCATAAAGGTCAACATTTGTATCAGAGTACAAATATAAAGGGTCTATTGCCTTGCTCCACTTCTCCATGTTTTCTCATGTTCAAGGTAAACCTGAAAGCAAGCACAATTTAAGTCACATTGTTTGAGCCCAACTTGACAGATCTGTCAAAGGTCTTACTCCTCAAACACACAAGATCATCTCTGATTCAGGGCTGTCGATAAAAGTCAATTATTCAAATCATCATTCAAGATAAAGAGGCCACATGCATTTTTTTCAGACTAACCTGGCACTTTGGGTTTTTAGCTGCCTCACTGTACCCCGAGAAATACAGGAGCCACAGCACGGTAGGGAATCTCAAATCAACCTGTCAGTGTTTATTTATTCTACATGTTTTTTTTGTACATAGAGCCAACCTTTCTGCAGCGGTTCCATTCACTGTAAAACGCACCAGATGATCAAAACCAGAAAACACAAATTAAGCAAGTGTACATTCAAAATAATTGTTTCTCTGCTGCTGTTCTTTGTCCTACACAGTACATCAGGAGGGTGTATGTGAACTGAGCTACTGATTGGTGGTTTAACGGTGGCTAGCTTGCTTTTTAGGTTTGGAATGATTCAATGTTAACACAATTTTTTTTAAACTGAAAGCCAAATTTATACAGAGGTCTGATCTCCTCCTCCCCAAAATGAACTTGCAACCGGTTAAAAAAGACAAAATTAAGAAATGTCATGTTAAAAGTCTGCATCTCTCTGATGTTAGTGGATGTGCGCCAGGTTTTGGTTGACTCCTGCGCACTAGCTGTCTAAAATCTTTCATCAGGTTAAATGTTATAGTTAAAAAAGACAGTGGTGTGACCTGACAGAGAAAGAAAAGTTATTCTGGGATCATTTTCTTTTGGCAGGGATGTTTTCACAGACAGTGATGTTTTACAGCAGTTGTGTGTTGTGCTTTCTTATTATTGTAATGGTTTCCATTCCTACTTCAAAGTATGGCATGTTAATGTTGTAATAAGTGATTCTGCTGAGTAAATAATAATAGTAATAATTGCAGAGGGGGTCTAGATTGGTTGGCGCAGGTGACATTGCATCTACTTTCTCTGCAGAGACATCGTTCGGTCACTTTGCACTTTCTTGCTATTTTCTGTCTCCAAGGTATGATTTCTGTCCTGTTTTCTCTCAAGATCATAGAAATAAATAAAAAAAATAATTTCTGGCAGTAAAAAGTTGAAAGTGTGAGGCTCAATATCAGAGAGTTGAAGAAAGAGGCTGAGAGCAAAACAAGGAAGGTGATGCAGGACACATGAAAAACATTTTATGCCATTCACACTTAGCAAACACAGCACATTGCACACTCACATAGCTGCCGATCCAGTTTTCAATCTGTATACAAAGACATCTTTGGAGTAGAGCAGAACTGAGGAATCCATTAATCAATTGAAAGGAAATTAAATGCCAAATATTTAGAGTCATTATCCATTTTGGTGGGTTTTTTTTTTCTTTCAAATCAAAATGTCAAACATGTTCTGGTTCCAGGCGGTTAAGTATGGACAACTCTTTTTGTCAAGTTTTTAATGCAGTTGTTTGGCTATATTGAACTGTTGGTTTGACAAAAGAAGCGACTGAAGACGTCACTTTTGGTGGTGGAAAATTGCAATAAGGATGTTTCACATTTTAGTTGATTAATTACAAAAATGATTGGCAGATTAACAGATAATGAAAAGTTACAGCTCTATTTCTAAAAAAAACACTTTCTTTGTTATTCTCCAAATCTAAATCTTTTCCTATTGTCTGACTTCTTACATCACATGAGCTCATGGTATTCATATTTTAGAGACACTTCCTGATACAGAGGTTCGTTATGGGACCAGTTTTTTCGTCTGCTGGGGTTTGGAAATAGAATGAGATAGGTGTCTCCGCAGGCTGGGTTTCGGATGATCATTTGGAGCTGGCAGGTGTTGCAGGTGTCAGTGCTAGTTTTGGCCTGACTGAGCCAATGACCTCATGGCTGAGAAAGTGCCAGTGTGTGTTTCATTGGGGAAGGGGAGGTGAGAAAAGAGCAGCGGGGGAACAGGTGCCATGTCCTCTAGTGTCATGCTATCTGCTCCAGAGTGTCTGCCATAGCTGGGGTTTGGGCTGTCAGGAGGGAGTGCCCATCTGGTTGGGGGCTCTACATAGATAATCACATTCTCACATACTGCTCCATGCAGTTTATTTCTACTCTAGTAGTTTACCTCACTGCCCCCCAAACTCAGGGCTGCTGTGCATTTATTGTTTCAATGATGATTTTATTTAATGCTCAGAATACAGAGACTAAGACAAAAGTGAATTCAATCTTTTATAAAGGCCAGAGTTAGATCAAACTTTTAAGTAATCACCACCCGCTTTGGTGTTAACATTATTGAACATGTATCATGTGAAGTGTGAAAGCCTGGGTGATGCTGTGATTTCCCTATTTGGTAATAATATGAATTAGTCAATGAAATGAGATCTGCCACAAGACATTGTAGTAGCTGTTAAATGTACCTCCCAAACTCGCACATAGAAACAGAAGTGATGTGTGGTTCTCATGTTCTTCATTCTGCTGATGTGTGTTTAGTTAGAATGTTGAAGATGAACTTTGACAGGTGTGTAAGTATAGTGCTCAGCCGGTGTCAGAGGGGCTGCAGGTCCACAGATCTTTAACTTGCAATCACTGTAAAATCTAATAACCTCCACTCATATTCTGTTTATTATTACTGTTGCATGCTTTTTAAAACTGATTATTTTGTTCACAGTTCTGCTTCATGGGATGGCAGCAGGATGGCACACTTATAAGGGGGGCTTAAGAGATGAGTTAGATCTTCTGATGGGCTTTTTGGCAACACAATGAAGTCAACTTTTACGAAGTAATATTCTGGATGGCTTTTTCATGGACTTGCATAAAGGTAAATGGTAAAGTCACAGTCTGAGTAAAGTAAGAAATAGATGAATCTCTAAGAAAAACACTGGGACTTTCAAAGATACCATCTTCATACGAGTAAATCTGACTGAAATTTTTTTTTATAAGCTTCAGCTGAACTATGGAATGCCCCTAAAATAACAGGAGAAAGTTTGGATTTTGTCTTGCATCCTTTTACTGACATCAGGAAGGGATCTCTTTCTTCTTGCAATTTGGCTTAGTGTATCACTATTTCATTCAGCAAACCTTTGCTAACCTACGGAGCTAAAACAGCAAATCAATCAATCAATGTTATGACTGGATGCTCACATTTAGTCACTTCGTGTATGTGTAAGATAATGTATTAAGGGATACCTGATGTCATTTGCTGTTGCTTATGTTTTGCGGCTTCTTTAATGTGTGTACCTGTTTGCATATTGTGTGTTCATGTGTGCTCGGTGTAATACACTGACTGCACAGCCCATATCCTGAGAATGAAGTATTTGCTGTCACAGGAAAAACATGCCGGCTTCTTGACAGTGTCGCCAAGGAAGATTTGTAGCGTAGTGAAAGAAGGAGTGAGGGCACAATTACACATCAAAACTGGATGTGTAGTTGAAAAGGGTGAGAAAGATTATCCTGAGTGACTTATTGGAAGAAGAAGAGGAAGAGAAAAGCCGAGTGGGAGGCTGAGAGAAGGTGAGGGGGTTAATGGGATTTAAATTGCAGCCAGAGGAAAACAGAAGTAGAAACAAAATCCTGCTCTCATCAGTTCATCATAGAAGGAAACATTACAGCATGCTGGCCAGAAAAGGGATTCTATTAAAACTGTGTTCATTTGAGGTATTTGTGGTAGTGTTGCCTGAACATATGGTGTGAGCTTTTCCTAAGCGTGCCTGTGTGTGTATGAGAGAGAGAGAAAGAGTGTGTAGTCCAAACCACTCCTATTGCATGTATCCTGTAGAGTTCTTGCAGCTGTGCTCCTCTTCTCTCCCAGCAGTGCACTCTGACAGACAGCCTTGCGTTTCACGGGGAATCCACTGGTATTCGAGGAGCTTAATTTCAAAGCTGCTGGAGGTGGGTTTTGATTTAGCACTCAAAGCTTTAATCACCCTCTTCCCGCTTACATCCCTCAGTGCTGCATTCTTGCCCATATCTGAATGAAGAGATCAGATCCTTTGTGAAGCAGATGAGATGGAGGGGATCCAATCTTACATTTTTATGTCTCAATCCTTCAATGTGTTTACAACGGGCCCAGTACTAGTTTAACACAACACACTAAATCTGTCCCTCAGCATGGTTAGTGTCCTGACTGTGTTTAAAACTTCAGTCCCTGACCCTTGAACTCTTTTTAAAGTCATAGACGGTGTGTGAGTCAGCCAAGGCAGCATGCAATTAAAAAAACAATCCTTAGATCTAAGTAAAGTCAACCCCTTTCAGTGATAGCATAGTTCATGTACTGATGCTGTTCAGTTCATTTTCTCCATTCTCCTACATGTGTCGTCTGCTGCAGTTTACCTCAGTGTTTCCCCTACCATTATATTGGTATACATATACAATATACATTTTTTTTTTTTTAAGATTTATTTTTGGGCTTTTTGTGCCTTTATTGTAAGGATAGGATAGTGGATAGAGTCGGAAATCAGGGAAAGAAGTAATTTAAGGAGACCTTTCCGATAGAAAAGGACAGCTGTCATTAAAAGTAACACATGAACACCAAGATTCCTTCAAGTGTTTGTGTCGTCGTGTTGCCGTGTCGGCTTGTCCCCACCCCCCCTCAACGCTGTAAACACAGGGGAAACACTGTACCTGAACATGAAAGTCCTGCAGACTTGACTGACTAGCAAATAAGTGCTATTTTTATTTTGATGTTGACTCAGGTCATGTATCAGTTATTCAGCCATCTGGTGAAAATGAGTGTTTCCACAAGAGATCAACAGGTTAGCCTGTGGGTCCTCTCTTCTACTAAACAAACCACAACCAGCTACAGAAAATAAAGAAAAAGACTGAGTGGCTGTGAAGATGGTGAGTAATTCAGACTTAACATGTACTTTGAAATGTAAATGTTTGTACTTACAGGCAGTTGGGATTAAGTGTGTGAACACCTACAGCATGCTTAGCTAGATTTCTACGAGATTTTTTATTCTGGTCTACCTTGCTGTAAATTGGCTTATACTCACCTTCAGTTTGCTTGACATGTGGACTCTTATCCAAGGTTTTGTAACATAGTCTTAAACCCCAAATATTCTTCATTCTTTTTATTTGGCAGCCGCTAAAGCTTCAGCAGTAGTCAGTTAGTTATTAATCCGCTGTTTCACACTTAAAAAAACAAACTGATCATTTGTCCTTGTTTGTTCTCATCATGTCTTGAATCTGCACGATATACAGTATGAGAAGAAAAGGACATGAACAGAGTAGTAATCTGCAGTAGATTGAAAAGACTGGCAATAATTGAGAATTTGTAAAACACACTACGATGCATGTTAGAAGATCCTGGAAATGAATGTCAAAGTTTCACTCTATGAAGCTCATTTGTCATAACTGATGAAGTGCTTACCCAAAGGATCTTTTGCATCTCCATGCAGACCAAAAGTGGTCAACCCGTATGCCGAATTGGATGATGACAGGCACTTTAATGTTTAAACTCCCTGGTGGAGGACTGAGGAAGGAAGGAGGGAGAGCCAAAGTGGGAAGAAGAGATTGATTGAAACAAGCCATGTCAGAAGTTTGCTGACATCCTGTGTCAGTGCAGAAAGGAATGTCATTGAGTGCAAAAAGTGAAAGATGGTGTAGTTGCTCACTGAAGTGTTACTAGGAAAATATTAATTTCTTTTAGCAAAAGGCACTATGTTCTTAGAAGAGGCAGAGGGGTTGAGAAGGAGGATTGGGGGTTTTGGGGTCATCTGAGTGTAGACTTTCAGGGTAGTTTGTAACTGACAGATGAGTGCATGCTGACCTTTTAACCTTGCAGAGCCAAGCACAGACGGGATATCGATACAGGCTCAGTACTCAGGGACAGGGTCAGCAAAGGTCCTCTGTCACATTGGAACGAAGATACCTAGACTCTAACACACCTGTTTAACTTTTTGACTTCAGAAAGTCACTTCAGCACTATTTGGGTATGCTACATCGTTTTCTTCAGAAATGTCTTCCTTATGGTTTAATTGGCTAATGCAGCACCTTGCATGATCTTTTTTCACTCTGCAAAAGTTCAACAAGGTTAAACTTCTTTTTTTTTTTGCAAGATCCTCCTGTGTTGGCACTGTGTGTGCTATTCATATATTCATGGCCAGGTCTCCCTTGAAAAATAGGTTTTTAATCTCAATGGGACCAACCTGGTTAAATAAAGGTTAAATAAAATTATAGTTAAAGAGGCAGCATTTTGCATGCAGGACTAAAAGCAGTCTGAATGCAGCCTTTATTGTGATATATCAGATGTTAAATAGTTTTTCCTTGACCTTTTCTACTTATTTATGGCGAAATGTACTTTGAAATGTCTGGGCGAGAATGATGCTCAGTAACCCTTTTATGTCTAACAAGCATGCCAAAGTGACACTTAAGGCCTCTCATAACACTTGAGCACAACTATCTTTCAAACGTGTCACTGAGGTCCCCTGAGGGTTAAACCCCTACACACACCCACAGCCCGACCACACAGGTGTTGTTCATTTATTTCTTCCTGATTAGACCTTCTGTCAGGACTGTGTTGAAGTGAACAGTCTGTGCTTGATGGACATCTCCCTGACTTTTCTTAGTTATACCCTAGGGCAGCTTACTCTTACACCTTTGTGATCCCTATTAGCACGTTAGCATGCCTCCTAGCTTATGTCTTACCTTAGATAAGATCTAATCAGTCAGTAAGTGAAAACACCTGTAAGGGTGCAGGGTCAACAAAGCTTGTACCTGACTTTCTTGCATTTCCTCTGCTTTCACCTCGAGCTCACAGGAACAGATATTTACCTCACACTTTACAATGAAATAATGCATGATGTCATCTGCAAAATGGGCTGACTGAAATTCTATTTAGATTGTGTATCTGTTTATCATAATGTGTAATGCACTTTAAGTTTTTTTAGGCAAAGGCAAGAGGATAACTGCCATTGGATGGTGTCAGTAAGAATGTAAGGAACCTTTCCCTTTTGCTAAAATGTGACAAACTATTATCAATTCTATAGTTTACATGTGGAAACAGTGTAAAATGCCATTGATTATGAGTGATGCATTGTGTCTGTTATTTCTTTCTGCCATTAAAAAACATGTCCAACTTTTGAGTATCAGGGTGAGAGTGGAACAGACAGAGCAGTGTCCCTCTGAGGTCCTTCACCATGGACCTGCTGTGAGCTGTTTTTAGCACTGTTGTTTTGGATGCTCATTTGGCACCAAAAAGTGTGTAAGCAATGGCCCAGGCCGGGGACACTGTCTGGTAAACTATGTGTGAACTGTTAAGCTGAGCTGTGAGAACCAAGTCATGTGAGTGGGAGAACAGTGTCAATGTGAGTGTTGTGATGTCTGGCCTGTAGTCCGGCTCCAAAGTGGTGTTTCTGCACACGGGGACAAGTGTTTAACTGCTTCTCTTTCATTGTTTTACATCTTCTTAATCTGTTTGGCCATTTTTTAATCTTTTATAAAGTTTAGTTGGTGTTCTCTTCATTAGTGAAAGCAGCAGTGTGCCACTCTGTTCGTTTAACTAAATCACCCCTCTTCCACCACTTCCAACCCATTTCTCTCTTTCGTTGCCTTTACATTACGGTACAACCAAACACAATTACAGTATAGAACCAGACCCATATATAGTAAATAACTACCTGCACAGTGTAGTAGTTCTCTGTGGACCGTACAACTTGGACATAGTCATTTTGAAAGAGATGTTTTGAAGCTTGGGTGTGTTTTTTTTCTGCATGCCATCATCTTTTTCAGTCCTAAAGTAGACAGCAATTCCAACCAAACACGTCACAAAGTTTTAACATTTAAAAAAAATGAAAACTCAACTACTAAGATACAGACTTGACTGACTTGAATAGTATTGATAAGATATTGTAAATCAACTTTTGCATGCAACAAGTGAAGTTCAATTGTTCATTCAATTTGTGTTTTATTTTAAATATGCAACATTTGGAGATCGATGTAGAGTTTAACAGCATTTGTTTATAGATCTAGAAACCTGGCTTTGAGTCAAGGATGCTGTATTAGCTTTCAATGTAATTTAAAGATCTCACCATCTGTCTTACTCTGATGAAAATTATTTATTTTGTGTGTTTTTGTCACTGTGCAGGATGAATCTTCTTTTTCTTTACCACAAAATTCTCTCAGACTGTCATTATTCTTTCTAAGTAATGAGACCAGACATTTGTAATTCTGTACATCTACTTTGTAGTCATTTCTTCTAGAGCTTGGCATGGCATGGCAAGAGGCCAATGTGTAGGATCGTTGATGCTGTAAAGGCTGCAGGCTGCACTGCCCTGAAGTCTGGGTTTTACAGTAGTAAACCTGGTTTGACTGTTGTAATTATAGAGGACTGACTGTTATGAAACTATAGCTTAACTCTCAGTGCCAGCTGCCCTCTGGTCATAATGCACAGTCACCCACAGCCTCATACAAACGAATGCATTTGCACACTTCCCCTTGCTTGTACACATAAAAAGTACATAATCTGTGATTATCATTTACATACAGAACAGCTGTAAGTGTATGTGAATGTGTGTGTTTGCACATGTGTGTCTGCCAGGTGGTTTGGAGAACTGGCAGGTGTTTGCTCTCGTGCTGGCAAATGCAGCTGGATTGTGGCACAGCTGTGTGTGTGTGTGTGTGTGTGTGTGTGTGTGTGTGTGTGTGTGTGTGTGTGTGTGTGTGTGTGTGTGTGTGTGTGTGTGTGTGTGTGTGTGTGTGTGTGTGTGTGTGTGTGTGTGTGTGTGTGTGTGTGTGTGTGTGTGTGTGTGTGTGTGTGTGTGTGTGTGTGTGTGTGTGTGTGTGTGTGTGTGTGTGTGTGTGTGTGTGTGTGTGTGTGTGTGTGTGTGTGTGTGTGTGTGTGTGTGTGTGTGTGTGTGTGTGTGTGGTTCTGCACCTGGACACAGCTGGAGTGTGTAGTAGCACAGTAGCTAATAGCGACCTATTTCCTTTCCAGACGTTTTACATGAAGCTTATGCTCTCAGCTGACTGGATGTTTTTCTTTTTTTAAGTGCTTTTTTTATTACTTTTTCCTTTTTGAAGACCTCCCAAGTGATACAGTGAATTTAATCCCATGTTTTATAGTATTTCCTCTTCATTTTCCACCTTGTTTTGCTCTCATTTTCACTGTTCTCTGCTGATTCTTCTAACTTAGTGAAGAGAGTGAAGACTGACTTTCACCCTGCTGCCAGGACAACTGAAGATGTCAGCTGGAGCCCAAACACCCCCCTGTAGTGGACTAAATATACTACACACCCTTTTGCTCTACACTCAGCACACAGACAGATCACTGGCTCCGACCAACCAGATGCTAGATATCTTCACCCCCTCCATCTGTCAGCCAACCAGAGGAGAGATAACAATTTTCATTACTGGTGATCTTCGAGGAGCTTATTTTGGCTGAAGAAGACGTTCCCTCCTTAGATTACTCCCTCCTGCCGTCAGAATCCAAAAGTCCTGGCCCTGACCCCCCCACCCCACCCCCACACACATGCGGTCCAGCCACCTGGCCTCTCACATTCTCAGCTTGTCCTGCCAGCTCCAGGACAGCTGGGAAGAAGGAGACAGAGAGGGAGTTTGGGAAGGAACCTCCCATGAAGCTGTGATACCTCTGGAAGAATGCCTTTTATAGACAATACATTCAAAATTCAAAATATTTTCATTGACGTTTCTCAAAGCCTGTCTCATATTGTATTTCAATAAACAGTACAGTCCAAGGACCAATTATAATCAAGTTACAACGCAGTTGTTTGATTGTTTGCACTTAGCTTTAGCGTCACTCCCTTAGCATATTGGCAGCAGTTGATAATAACTGATAGTCGAGGAGTATCGACAGCCACTATCTAATTTGGCAATCCCCAAATCCTGCCACCAAAACTAGATCAAGGTTTTGGGTTTGATACAGGGAGTTTGTTTCTGTAATAAAACAATACATGCTCAAACTACAGAGCCATCATTTAGCATTGTGTTTATAGTTCAAAAATACATAGGAGGATCATGGCTGACTGCATGTGTAAGGTTTAGTTGAGTTGAGTTTATTGTTTCGTTTGACAGGTACCATGTACAAAATGTGAATTAGTCTCAATTCATGAGAGTAGATTCATTGCACCAGATTTAGCTGATTAGCTAGAATCCTTCTGCAGTCCCTGGGCAGGTAGACGCACAAATGATACAACATACAATACACATTTAATCATTACAAAATATGAATAAGAGCTTATACAACCAGATAATTGCTTACTTTGATATGGATAGTCAAGTATATTTTGTAACATTCAGTGACATTGAAATAAATCATTTTGAGATTGTAGACCTGCTTCATCCTCAAACATACCGTTGAAGACTACAGCAAATTGACATCTTCTGTTTTAATAGTTATGGACATGCAACTTTACCGAAGATTTTTGTGGATGCTGTAAGACGACTTGATAAAAAGAAAATAATTCTTCCTAATTAAAGCCAAATGTGTTGTTGTTGTTGTTGTTGTTGTTGTTGTTGTTGTTGTTGATGTTTAACGTCTTTAGATATCTCAATGTGTGTAAACACTGTGTAGAAAAGTACTCATTACTTTGGGGAAGCTAAATGTGAGCCTGGTTCTAAAGACTGCAGTAGAGATACACTGTCTGGCCATGCCATGATTGAACATTCATGCACATAAACATAACATGCATGAGCACACACAAACACACAGACATAGTCAGGAGCTACAGGGACTTTGTGAATAGTTTCCATGGGTGAGAGTCACCCACAGTGACATGACCATCCTGTGAGTCAGAAATAAACTGATACAGTTTCTCCATCTGTGTGGCAGATAGATACCACAGATACTTCCCGAAGGCCTGTCATCATTTATTTGTTACTTTTTTACCCGCTTTGCCTTTCAAGTATGCCATTCGCTCCGTTGAAATGTTATTAATAAAGATTGCATGCGGCTGTTTACCACAGCTTGTTATGTCTAAGACTTATTAGAACCATGCATTACCTAATCCAAGGCTAGCAGCATGCTAGCATGTGACCTGCCAACTTGGTCAGTGGCATTCCCCACATGGGAAAGAGTTGTGTGCACTGAGGACTGATGTGCAAGTCACGGTTAATGTGCAGAGGTCACATTGGAGTGGCCAGAGTGGTAAGCCACCTGAGTAGATGATCTTTGAATGCGTTGGGGTGTATTTGAACACTTTCTGACCCTGAAATCTGGTGAAGAATCATTGACAACAATACTTTTTAGAGCCTTTAAAATTCAGGTCAGGAATGCAATGTATAAATCATCTGTTCCTCCTCAGTGACTGCCCCTGTTAAAAAAATGATTCAGTTGTTTCTTCAGTCCACAGAGCAAGAGGGGTTCTTTTTGTTAGGATGTTCTTCTCTTCTACGGGGGGCTGCAGAAATAGCACTTGGCTTGAGTTAGGTGTTAGAGGTCTTCTTTTCTATCCATTTTTTTTTTCCCACTCAGTAAGCATCCCAATAGTCCATTTTTTTCTCCCTCTCCGCTGTCCCCCCCATCATCTCAGTCCTCATCTTTCTCTCACTCTGTAAAACCCCTACCCTCCTATTTTCCCTTTTCCCCATCTTCACCCCTCTTTTTTTCTCTCTCTTTTCTCCCCCTCTTCTTCATCTCTCCCTGTGGTATTAGAGGGGCCACATGTTGCTGGCCTCTCCTGGTGGTGTGAGCCCCATGGCAGGCCCTGGCTCCAGGCTGACGCGGAGCTCGGTGTTTGTGTGTGTGTGTGTGTGTGTCTGTGCGTGTGTCTGTATGTGTGTCTGTATGTGTGTGTGTGTGTGTGAGGCTACTAACACAGTAACCTGATAGTGGTGCGGCTGAGCGGTACAGAGCGGAGCAGTGCTGTGATTTATCCCGCGGGCCCAGCAGATGGCTGCAACAGGAGTTTGTTTAAGTTTGCTTCAGAGCCGGGCAAGCGGCCAGGAGCACAGAGAGGGCCTGCCAGAAAAATGTTCACTGACTCTGGATGCCTAACCACACTACTCCCCCCTCTTCTCTCCCTTCTGCCTCCCCCTAACCCCTCACAGCCCCTCAGTCCAACACACACACACACAGACACACACACAGACATGCTTTTGCAGACTTTCTGTCGCTACTCTCCTTTTACCCCTCTCTAATTTCTTTCTTTCCTCCCATCTGCTTCACACACATGCTTTCATACATACGCACACTCACATGCACACC
The DNA here is from genome assembly GCF_963584025.1 of Labrus mixtus. NCBI lineage: Eukaryota > Metazoa > Chordata > Actinopteri > Labriformes > Labridae > Labrus > Labrus mixtus. The sequence continues at coordinate 29,505,466 of NC_083612.1, read as the reverse complement.
CATTGGTTTGTGCATGCTCCTCAGTTATGTTGGCAACATCCATGCTGCAGACATGACCTCACACCTTTGAGGGGGGGGGGCATTAAAGACTTAGGAGATGTCCATTCTGGTTGGGAGGGGGGATCTTCGGAACCCTTTGCATGCTACACTATAAAAGAGAAGGATCTCCTCAGGCGAGAACACATGAGGAGAAGTATACAAAAAGCAGATGGTTTAGTTGAGTTGTTTTTTTAATATCTGTGCATCAACTTGTTTCTCTAAACCCAGCTATAAGAAGTGATGGAAAGTCCTGTCACATCACCGTATGTCACCCAGGGTGATAATGTTTGACCTCTCATTCCACACATCAGCCTCACATCCTGATCTCCCTTTTTGGTTGCTGGTTGTTTCCTCCTCTGTACCTGTTCCTGCCTGATAAGGGTTCAGCAATAAAGATTCAGGGTCATTTTTTAAACAAAATCTGAAGAAGCAGCAGATCTCAAAGCAAACATAGTTGGTCTTAGTTTTAGGAGGAAAATGCTTATTCATTGTATTCCCATGTTGTCCTTTTTATCCTTGTTGTAGTTTTATTTGATAACTCAAAACATATTAGTCCAGTACCAGTTATTATATAAAAAAACCATTTTGTCATTATTTACTGTCAAGTTCTATTTTCTCTGTAAACTAATTACATTTCTAAATTGAATATAAAAACCTACAGGGAACATATCACTGCACTGTCAGCACTATTAGTAGGCTAGAGTCGTAACTAGTCATATTTTCAATCTTTAGGCCACTGACAAGCTGCTGTATTTGACAAAGAGAGAGTGAGAAAAGGTTCCTCAGTTGCTTCAGGAAAGGATCAAGGTGTTGTTGCAGCTGTGGTTTTTTGAACATGCAGCTGGTATGGAAACCAGGAAACAACAGCAATAGGAAATAATATTTAACGCTGCTCTGAGCTGACCTGTGACAGCACCAACAAGTGTTGATTGAAATTTATATTTTCCATCACATTACACTGTGTTACTGTCTGAAATTGGCAAAAAAAACAACAACAGCTACCTCGTTTGCTTGTTAGTCTTCTTATAACCGTGATGATACAAACAACTTAAGGGTGGTCTATCTTTGGGCTGGTTCCTATAGTAACATGGGCCAGCTCAGTTTACTAATTGAAAGTGCCAACTCAATCATCACATATTGTTCCTGTGATGTGTGGGGAGACCTTTCTGTGTGACCCTCTCTGCTGCAGCACTCTGTCCTTTAGAAAACCACTTCAGATGTAGACAAGCTTCACATCAAACAACAAAATGACAAAAGAGGAGACAGCAAAAGGAAAGAGATTTCTTTATTAGGCTTTATATCCGCCTGTAGCGCTGCTCCTTGATAGCCTCAGAGGCGAGGAAGTAAGAGGGTCAAAGGTCATGTAGCTTAGCACCACATTGATGAATATGTATTTACACTCATTTGACACAAATTGTCTTCTGCCAGACGTATTACTCTGAGTGTGCTTGTGTCGGTTATATGTACTAAATACATTAAAAGGGGCTGTAGCCAGACACAAAACACCATTTATTGGTCTACCTTTTTCGTAATACTTCCTTAGAATCGTGTTTCCAATGTTCTGTTATCAAAGTCTTTTGGAAAAGGATACATGAAGCCCTACAAAACATTTTTAAAAGTGCAATTACCTTGACTGTAAAGCCATGTACCTTGAAGATAAATACGTAATGTACTTCTGAGATGAGAAGTGGATATCACAGGAGAGTCCAGCTTTGAATGCGTGGATGGAAATTACAATGGACATTTACAACATGGAGAGAGGGTAACTGCATTTGTCCATCAAAAACTGGAACAATTAATTTCATTAGGGGAAAAATTGACTTGCAGTACTCAGGAACTCCCTGTAGGCCTGATTTGATTTTTTATGGATAAATAACTGTGCTGTCAAATTAAGATCACTCCCTTTTTTTTCCTGTGCTGTATAAACATCTCTGGTTGGTTCTTTTACGGACTTGTGGTAGACATGTATAATTGTTTGATATGTAAAAAAATTAGATACAATTTATTAAGATGTTGCCATATGCCAAAAGTGAAGTTTAAAAGTTTGTTAATACTGGGGAAAGTTCGTAAAATTCTCAGTCGTATAACTCCTCTAATGGTTGCTAATCCCAAATAAACAGATATATAAAAACAGTAGACATGACTTGCTGCTGTGACTATGACTGTGTTTCCAGAAGTATGAAAGTATGTAAGTTATTTGCCATCCAGAGATTATTAACCTCAGACTGCTTCATTCATTTATAGTCTTCAGGTTAACAAAACCAGCATTTCTCTTATTCTTTTATACCTGTCTCTGCAGCAAGAAAGCACTTATTGAATTCTCACAAAACTTTTTGAAAAAAGGTACTTCAGTGTCCAGTTGTTTAAATTCATGATAAAACGTCTTAAACCAACCTCTAATACTGTAGTAAACCCTGTGACGAGAAGCCATCTAAACTCTAAATGTTATTCCACTCTGATATTGTATCCTTTTTATAAGTCCATTACTTTGTGATGTTGTTAAATTTCATGACTATGTCTGTGAAATTCATCAGAAGACCTCACAGTTTTTTTTTTACCCTGCATGTGTTTTTCAACTAAAATAACAATGAGTTATCTTTGATCTCCAGTCCAAGGCCGCTCAAATCCAGCCCACTGCGGATCAATGAATACAATGTGAAAATCGGCAAAAAACACATGGCTTTCTGTGGATTGTGGACTTCTTGGAGGATGATATCCATGAGATCGTATTACCCATGTCCTCACTGTCCACAGTGTATGATAATACTGAGAGTCCAGGCCAGATGGAGTTTTTTGTGAGCCGATTGGAGTCCACCTGTTGGTTTGCCTGACTGGTTACCACAGCAATTTCTGCAAACCAGACCCTCAGACAGTCTGACGCTGGCCGAGGGCTGATCAGACTCTGTTTGACTTCTACTCAATATGGAACATGTGTCTTCAGAGCTGGACGGAGTGCAGGCTTTGGACGGGCTCCCACAATGCAACAGCTCCACAGGTGTCAGAGCTGTTCAGGATCGTGTGAGAGAGACGGACACACATGTGCGTGGGCTTTGAGTTTGGAGCATCTTGAGTGAGAGTTTCTGTCAGTGCAGATCAAAGAGTGTTGTTTTGCTGCACTGGGCTGAGTCAGAGCTGATGGAGTCTGAGCTGCTTTTATGGAGTGTTGCAGAGCCGGTCACCGGGCTGTGAGCCTGAGCGTGGACTGCTGTGGTCCTGTTGGATCTCTGTGATAGGCTGTTAAAGCTGACTGACAGCCCTGCTTTACAAGCTGCTATACATCAACCCTGTAGACCTGCTGCAACCGTGGGAACACAGGCACATTAGTGTTGCAGTATGTGTGTGTGTCATAAGTGAGCGAATAGCAGGGGTCAGTGTGGAGCAGAAACAAGGCCTGCTGCTGCTGAACGATAAGGCCTGCTGACCTTGTAACCCCAAGCTTGCTGGGACGAGGTCATCTCATATTACATGTAGCAAAATGTTCCCTGTCTGCCTGCTTTGAAACAGGAAGGTCTAACCTCTAAACAGAAACCTTTTCTAACCCAGTGATGGATGGAGGTCTTCTGTCAGACAAACAGAGAGAAGGACAAACACTCTCTTGTAGAGCTTGCTCTGTGGGGCTTGTGAAATCATTTTATCATAATGATAAACTTTCTAAACTATAAAAGGCTAAAACAAGGAGTGACGAACCAGCGTTAGAATTTAATGTTTATTCTTTATAATGACAGGTATACAGTAGTGCATGGAGCAATATACATCACAGCATTTGAAGCCTAAGCTGTTCTTTTTGATGCAAGTCCATAGATGTGCCTTTGAAATACATTTAAAAAAAAACATTTGAAACCAACGAGAGAGTGCAAAACAAAGAAATTAACACCAAATACATGATGCAATTATAGTAAGCACCTCTGCCTCATTAGAAATCTACATGAAGCAAAAATGAAAATCCGTGCATCCATTCTAGAGGTATTGTCGAATGCATACGGCAACAGCTGACAGAAGTTTGTGGATCGTAGCCTGTGCAACAGCAAGTAAGTCGGTGCATGGTTTAATTCATACTCAGTAGGTCTAAATGTCCTTAATTAAGACTCTGAATTCCCAAATTCTTTCTCAGATTCAAGTGTCTTTTAAATGGATTGTCCTAAAAATGATTGCAGTTAAAAATGTAGCAGTCATCCAGGCTTGTTTGTTCCAGCTTTTAAGCCACTGACCAATTGTTTGTCTAAACCTGGTGTGTGAATGAGAGGAAAGGTGAGAGCAGGAGGCCAGATGTGTAAAAGAGTTTGTGTGTGTGTGTGTGTGTGTGTGTGTGTGTGTGTGTGTGTGTGTGTGTGTGTGTGTGTGTGTGTGTGTGTGTGTGTGTGTGTGTGTGTGTGTGTGTGTGTGTGTGTGTGTGTGTGTGTGTGTGTGTGTGTGTGTGTGTGTGTGTGTGTGTGTGTGTGTGTGTGTGTGTGTGTGTGTGTGTGTGTGTGTGTGTGTATCAACTGGCCATGAGGTAAATGTGAGGAAAGGGTCTGTCTTTGATGGGCTGATGTTTTTGAGAGACCAGAGGATGATGTCAGCATCCCCTCATTGCATCGTGTTTGTGTAGCACAGTGAGCCTGTAAATTGTAAAAAGCCTGTAAAAGCCATTATTGTGCACAAAACAGATGAATCTTTTCCTATCTTCAGAACAGAAGTCCCGTTAAGATCCTGTGAGTGTGTGTTTTAGTGTACCTCTTTGTTTACCTGACACTAAATCACCCAGCACTTTGCCTGTGACATCCCCTTCATCACATCTCGTCTGCTTCCTGTGGCACCTCGGTTCTGCTCAGTTTCAGTCAAAAAACCTCGCCTGTGCCATTAACAAAAAAAAAAAAAAAAAAAGTGATTCTAGTGGGAAGTTGTTGTTCAAGTAACTTTTGGCTCTCATGCTCTCAACACATTTATTGGACAATTAAACACGTTTTAGTGCCAGACAATGTTTGGAGTAGCTCGACAATGACTTTCTCTTTGTATCCAATAAGCGACTGGCAGGAGCTGGTGTAAACAGAACCTCAACCAGAGCTGCCAGGAGTCCCTGTTCTCACTTTTGATCTCTGTATCTTTGTCTTTCTTTCAGTTTCTTATTCTTCCTCCTCCTACGCATTCTTCACCTCCTCTGTCTCCCTCTCAGTTCAGAACGGGCCAATGTTTTCTGGCAGCGATGCTATGTCTTTTTTTTTTCCCTCTAGAGGAGTCAGATTTATTGGTCCAATGATTGTTTTTATAACTAATCTTAGTTTTCATTACTTATCTATTAACATTAGCAGAGTGGCTTTTGCCAAGTTCAATGGTTAGAGGTTGTCAGCGGTGAGAGGAAAGCGTGTGTGTGTGTGTGTGTGTGTAAGTGTGTGCATGTTTGTGCACGACCCCAGCACAGATGTTCCATAGGGCTCCAGCTTTTTGAGGCAGTAGTTCTCCCTCTCCCCTTGCAGAAGAAAGGGAAGTGTCTAATATAAGGCGGGTGTATGAGATGGAGTGACTCATACACACACGCACAGAGAGAGAGAGAGAGAGAGAGTGAGGCTGCCTCCCTTGTTCTCCCTCAGATCGTGAGAGAGCGGGTGAGAGAGTGAGTGAGCGAGGCAGGAAGCAGGGAGGGAGGCTGTGCCAAGCTGGAGCTGAATTCCTGCCAAGAGTCTACTTGTTTGCTCGTCTGGCTGGAGCCAGAGGCTGACCTTATTAGCTGGGAGGGCAGCCGTCTTATTAAAACACATCTGGCGCTCAGGGAGCCCAAATAGTCCGCATATTGTCTTCCTGCTTGCTCCTGACCTTGCGTTACCTAGCAGGAATGCTGACAAGGGCTTCACGCATCTGTTGAGAGTTTCACCATGGTCTCTCTCCCCCCTCCTCCCCTCCTCCCCTCCTTTCCACCCTCGCTGTCTATGCTGGCGCCTGCACGGTAGCTCTGTGGGACCTGTTTTTCTTCCCCCCCCCCCCCGTTTTTCCTTTTACCTCCCACCTTTTTCCACACACCGCTCCTCAACACCGTCGCCACTCTTCGGCGGGAGCGTCCATGAGTGCCCCCCATGGAGAGGCACTTTTTTTCCTCCCTCTGCCAGGTTGCTGTGTAGATACAATTATTCCTGTGTGTATTTGTTTTATGAGGGGCTGTAACTTGGTCCTGTTTAAATAGCTCTTTGCTGGTTGTTTAAAAGTGTGAACTGTGCCTGGTCCTGGGGCTCTTAGCCAGCCTTTATTGTCTGTTTTGAGAGGGGGGCTGTTTTTAAGTGGGTTCAGTTTCTCACAAAAGAAGGAGCTGTAGGTAGAGATTCACCGACTTTTACTGTACGAATACAGTAATGGATTCCCTCTACTTACTTGGTGCCTGTTTGCTGCCCTCCCTGTGTACACATAGACCTATCAAAAACTATAGGCCATGCCCCCCCCCCCCCACTTTGTAGAAAAAATGTAAGTCCTCACATTTTTATTTTCATTGTGAGTACTCGGTCTTGCTGATCCTTGCAGCAGCAAAGGTCTAGGTGGAGCGCAGCTCACTGGCCTGGAAAGAACACTATCATTACCAGACTTAACACCTGTAAGTACCTGTAAGCTGCTGCAGATGGAAGTGAAGTGATCCACTTAACAAACCCCTGTTACAGTCCCTGATTTTTTTCTCCGCCACACCTGTAGCAGCTTATCTCCAAGAGAATTCACTTTGGCTCAGTCTGGAATCACTCGCTACTCACTATTTTTGTAGTGATAGCTGGTTAATAAGGGGTTCTAGACATAACATTATCCCATGCCGAATCTCTTGCATGTTGTGGGTCAAGTGCCTGTCATTTCAATCTTTCCTGCAAGGGTAAATGTTCCTGTTGGTGTGTGAGCTTTGACCTCTCAGCATCCTCTTATTTTTTTTAATGTGGAACATCAGACCCACTCAGGAGTCCACCAGGTCAACACCTATTACAAACTTTCTCCCAGAGCTTCATGTTCTCCCTCTCACCTTCTACAGTCTCCTTGTTTTCTCCTCTCCTCTCCTCTTCTTCCCCCAGTTGAGAGGAAAGAAAAACAAATGGATTCGAAAATGAGAGAGACAGCGAGGTTAGGGTCAACATGTTGATTTTTCTTTTGTGGTGAGTGCCGCTTGTGAAATCACAGGAGATTACAAAATCTTTAAATAGATGGACATGAGCAATATCAGTTTCCATGAGGAAACAATGTGTGTTTACAGTGACAGACTCACAGCTCTGATGTGTGTGCTGCGCTGAACATCTGTTTGCTGACAGAGTCTGGACTCACAGCGTCACTCACTCACTCCCTTCCTCTCTTTCTTCTTCTCTCTCCATCCTTTGGCTTCGCTGGACATCTTGCTTTTCTTCATCTGTTTGGCGTGTGTGAATATAAGCTGTTCCTTTGTGCACGATGCAGCTTTTGCGTGTTTCTGCTTAGTCTCCACACCCACCAGCTCTGACTGTGAATGTCTTCACTTTTTATTTCCTTGACTCTGTCTTTCCCAGCGTAACACCATAACTACAGATGTGTCATTTTTTTCAGTGCATATCTTCCCTCCAGTGAGTCACATCTAAAAGTCCATCTCTATCTGCGTACCTACTTTTTTGTTCCACCAAGTGCCACTATGACTCATGTCTTTGCTGTGTGGATGTGCGTATGTGTGTTTTTGTCTGATCTCTGATGCAGAGCAGAGCACCACTGGGGATCTGCGTTTAGCTGAGACCCCCCCCCCCCCCCCCACACACACACACACACACACACACACACACACACACACACACACACACACACACACACATGCCTGCCTGCTCCCAAACCTCATTTCACTTATGATCTGCAAAAGCTCAGTCATCAACCGGATGTTCCATTCTTCACGGATGCTGATTGGCTACCAGCCCATTTTGCGTTATCATCATCGCCGCTGAAAACTCGCTTTGGGTTAACAGACAGACAAACAAACACACACACACACGCTCACTCACACAGAAAGGCATGAATGTGACCCCTGACAACAAGAAAAGAGGGACACACAGACACATGATGGTGCACCAAACCATGTCACTTGTAAGTGTTGCTTGTAATTGTACTGGAGCTCTAGACCTAGACACACACACACACACACACACACACACACACACACACACACACACACACACACACACACACACACGCACACAAACACACACACACACATAGCCCAACCATTTATTTTTGCTCCTGAGCTGTCACTAAACTTGATTGGGTCCAAATCTTTTACACCCATCTCAGCTGCTGGGTTCATTGTGTGCACATGTAGAGCCACACACACACCAATACACTGTGTGCATTGGAGCGCATGCAAGTGAGGGAGAGAGAGTTGAACGGACAGCATCCTCTACCCCCTACACCCTGCATCCTCTGGAGATTCCTGACATTCCTCTACTTCCCTGCCTGCTACAAAGAGACCCATTCCCCAGGCTCATCACAGCTCTGCTTCGTTACACACACACATGCACACAAACACACACACGCACACACACACACACACACACACAGACCTCCACCTACACTATGCTTAGCCCTGTTTCAGAGGGCACTGTTCAGACTAAAGATCCAATTACCAAGCCATTAACTGTTAATCTAAACAAGCAAAGTAAGATGGATCGATGGTATCTTCATTGTAGTGTGTGTGTTGACTGTATGTGTGTGTGTGTGATTCTGTAATGGGTCAGGTTGTAAAGTGGGGGTCTCTTCCTCCGTCCTTTGAAAGAATAAATAACAGAGCTTCCTCTCTCTGCTCTCTGAGTCTTCCTGTTGTCCCCCTTGGTGAAGGGAGGAAAAGACACGCCACTTCCACACCTCTGTTTTCTGCATTTTTCTTGAATGTTTTACTTGCAATTTAGTTTAATTGTAGTGTTGAAATCCAAAATATGTGTTAAGAATATAGGGCAAGTTGAGGGAATTTGGGAAACTCAAAACCAAAGAACACACAAAAGAAAATAAGAAATGCAAAATGTCTGTATAACAAATATCAGTGGTAATGGCGTTAGATTGCATTTATTAATTTTCAATTCATTAATAAGAAAGTTTAGACAAAGCCACATGTTTACTGATTATACCTGTATTGCTTAATGGGTCATTTCTGTGTGTGTGTGTGTGTGTGTGTGTGTGTGTGTGTGTGTGTGTGTGTGTGTGTGTGTGTGTGTGTGTGTGTGTGTGTGTGTGTGTGTGTGTGTGTGTGTGTGTGTGTGTGTGTGTGTGTGTGTGTGTGTGTGTGTGTGTGTGTGTGTGTGTATGTGGTGGTGTCTAGCTCCTCAGCCTGGGAACAGCTGTTCAGAGCAGCTCTGGCCACACACACATGGGTCTGATTAGCACTTGGTGACTCCCTCCCTCCTGCCCTCCTCGCTCACCTCCCTCCCCTTTCAGTGGGGGCCGCGGCATGCTGGCGGCACCAATAATTTTAATGCCTAGTCTGAGTCTGCCAGGAGCACAGACGTGTGTAAACTCACCCACACACACACTGCTCACGCACACACACACACACACACACACACACACAGCTGAAGACTTCTGCCAAAAGAGGGAGCACAAAACTCTCGTGCTTTGATCTGCTCTTTTCCTTTTCCCCCCTCCTCCTTTCTCTCTTTCTCTCTCTGACCTTCTCTTCTCCCCCCCTTCTGCTCCCCCTCTTCCTCCATCCTCTTCCTCTCTCCTGCTCCACCACAGATGTTCTACTTTAACAAGTTCAGAGTTGACGTGTGGGGGTCTTCATGTCCTGTACTGCTGTACACTAATCCCCTTGTAAATGTTATATATTGCTCTTGCCCCCTTTTTTCCCCCTCCTGTCCTCTCTGTCTTTCTGTCTGGCAGACCCCTCCATCATTTATTCTGTCACTGTCTTAAAGGAACAATTTAAAGGCTTCATGAATAGTTCTTTTTTAATCTTTCACTCTATCGGCCCATCTATCTTGCTTCTTTTTTTTGTCAAACATCCTCTCCTCATCTTCTCTGATGCCGGAGTCCAGGAGGAAATGTTTCTGTGCGGCAGATTCCACATGGAACAGATAACAGAGGAGGGGGTGTAATAACCCTGATAGGGAGATAAATGTGTGAGAATAGGAGAGGGGAGACCATAAGGTGCAGAGGAAAAGGCTGTGAGAAAGGTTGAGGAGGAACATTGGAGGAGGAGGTAGTAGCATAAGGATAGGAGAAGGTTGGTGTAGTGAGAAATAACGGGGAGAAAAAGTGGGAAAGAGGGGAGAAGACGGAGTAGATTTTAGTTTTTTTTTTTTTTCAAGATTTAATTTTGGGCTTTTTGTGCCTTTATTGTAGAGATGGACATGGGGGGCGCTCACTAACCACTGCGCCACCAGCGCCCCAGATTTTAGTTTTTGACCCTTCTTTTGACAAAAGACGCAATTTGAAGATTGCGATTTGTCTTGACGGTTAACAGAGTAACTGAGTAATCTATTGATGGTGAGAATAATCAGCAGTTTAATAAATGATGAAAAAGCTTTCTTAATCCAAATTGATTCAGCGCTGTAAATTAAATTAATTGTCGAGTAAATGTGACATCAGTCTTTGTCCCTAGTGCTTAGGATTTTTTTGATGCTATTAAACCAGTCAAATGTGTATGTCATATAAAAATCTTGGGACAATTATCGACTCCAAACCTAATTTTGAAATGAATTGTGAAGCTGTGTGTAAAAAGGGACACCAGGGTTTCTTCTGTCTGAGGAAATTGGCCCGTTTCCACATTGACAAAAAACCATGATGACCCTTTTTTTTACCATGCTTTTGTCGAGTCGATCTGATCTTTTTCTGTTGTGTCATGGTTTTGAAACCTCTCTGTGAAGAACAGAAAGTCCCTGAACCAGATTGTGAGGTGGTCCAGTAAGCTGATCGGAGAACAACAGCTAAGTCTGGAGACCTTCTACACAGGCAGTTGGAGCAGATAACCAGCTCAATCTTAAAAGATCAGTCCCACCCTCTGCATTGTGAAGTTCAGCTTCTTCCTTCTGGATGAAGACTTTTAGTTCCAAAGTGCAGAACACAGCGCTATAAGAGCAGCTCCGTCCCAGCAGCCATTATTGAGCGGAACAAGTCTTAGGGTATCTGTGTGTACCAAGTTTTGTTTTCCTCTTTTTATTTTTGCTCTTTGCTGCTTGATGTGGTTGATGGAAATTTCATGAAGGTCTTGTATGGAGGGATAGAGAAAGTCAGCTGGGAATTGCTGATGTCATGCTTCTTATTAGTTAATTAATTAATTGATGTATTATCTATTTTAATGTTTTAGACTCTGTAACTTTTACAGATCAACTTGTTTATCAATTTTATGATTTGAATCTGCGCACATTATGCACTTCCACATCCACACTTTTACCCACGTACTACACATTTGCACATTGTAAGTTTTACGTATTGTCTGTGTTTTATTATGTGACTCTCCCTGCAACCAAATTTACCTACAGGTACAAATACAGTCACCTGAAACACCCTTTTCTTCCTTTCTTTTTTTCCTCAAAGCTTCTTTACATATGTTTCCTTGCTTTCACTGTAGTTCTCCTTTTGTAATGGTATTGTGCCCCATATCCACTCAGAGAATAGATTGGGTCCTTATGGCTGCCCTCAGAGATCAGAACTACAATATTTGATTTATTCCTGTGACTGCTGGCTGGACAGATTCTCTGTTAAAGTTCCCTGAATGCTGGAGACGGCTTGTCGGTTTATGACTTTTCTTTGACATTTCATGGAATTTACAAGTCATAATCTCTTCTCTTTTTTTTACATGACATTGAGAAGGTTATTATTATAAATTTTTTTAACTATGTCAATATATTCTGTGGTCATAGGGCAGGATGGTTTTTGGCAGGTTCAGTTTAAATGTGCAAAATATGTAACGCAATTGTTAGCCACCAGATGGTGTCAGTGCTCCATTCATGACAGATCCGATGCTGGACAAAAGCAGAGAGGGAGAGAGCTCCCAATTGATATAAAAAAAAGGAGAATTATTGCACATTCTATAGGGAGTCGACCCAAGTATTTCTAACATATTAAAAGCAGGCAGAATGTAATTTCCGCAGCTTATATGTGTACATGTATGTGTGCTTGTATTTGCATGTCTACTTGTGTGTGCAAATATCAGCTCCCTTGTTCAACAGTTCAAGTCATTCTGCACCACCGGGTGGCTTGGAAAGTGTGCATGAATGTATGTGTGGTTTTGAGGGATGGGGATATGGGGCAGCTGTTTAAACGCTTTCTGGAGTAATTGCTGTTGTGTGTGTGTGTGTGTGTGTGTGTGCGCGTGTGTATGTGTGTGCATGTGTGTGCGGTGTATGGTGTCATCACTCGGGCTGTGTTGTGGTAGACTTTCGGCTCCACACACCAGGCGAGACTGTAATTACTCAGACCAACGCTCATACACACTGTAAGCTTGTAGAGTCTATGCCCCCCCCCCCCTTGCTTTTTCTCCTCCAAACTCTTCCTCTGTGATTCTCAGTGTGGTCCCAGCTCCGGTTTGGCCATCAAATCTGTCTCCTGTGTGTGTGTGTGTGTGTGTGTGTGTGTGTGTGTGTGTGTGTGTGTGTGTGTGTGTGTGTGTGTGTGTGTGTGTGTGTGTGTGTGTGTGTGTGTGTGTGTGTGTGTGTGTGTGTGTGTGTGTGTGTGTGTGTTAGTGTTTCCATGTGTATGCCAGCTTCTTTGACCTCTGACACAAAGTCTGAGAGGTGCAGAACAGTTTGTTGTCTTTGATCATGCTTGTAGAAGTATTCTTGTTTGTGCTTCAGTGTTGCCTCTGTTTGCATGTGTGTGTTTCTGTATGTGTACCAGTGTTCCTATGTACTTACTGCCAGCCCTCGTCACAGGACAAGAGGCTAAGCCACATCTCTTACCAGTTTGAGAGCGTCCCTATCTCTGCTCACACAGACAGATTTGCTAGGCACACATAAACACACTAAAACACACACACATGCATGTACAAAACTACACACAAACGCACACAGGCACAAACACTGATAGCGAACAATACATGTATACTGTGCAATGTCTATGCACACATGCTTATGCACTCCATTCATGTATTTTTCCTCTGTCCTCTCTCTGTCACACACATGCATGGAAACACATATGCACACACAGATTCCCTCTCCCAGCGTGGCTAAACTAGATTAGTGTGTATAAAGGCTTATAATCCCTGCTGCCTCCCCAGCAGGCAGAGAGGAGCCTGTCCTCCAAATTAGGTTGGCCTCTTCGGGTGATGAGTGGCTGCCAGCGAGGGTCCACTTTATTTGTGTGTATGTCCGTATGTGTGTGTGTGTGTGTGTGTGTATTTTTACATTCGTGCACTAGCTGTGAAGCACATGTCTCCAGCTGCTGTGTCACTTGTCCACACATAAATATCAACCCAAGAAAGGACAAAGGAAGATGGTTCTTTTGAACCACAGTCAGTGAGTTTATCTCGCCTAAGATCACATGACAGAAGTTGACAGTTGACTGCACAAAAGATAAACAGAAGGAGTCTAATCCTATAGTAGGATTTGCTTGTTAATGGGTGTGTCAATATTTAATGTTCTCCATTTTACCAAATGCCTTTATGGGGATATTACTACTTTTTTTGTTACACAGTTGCAGTGATAGAAACATGAGGTACTGATCTTCGGGATAGGATATTAAACATCCACTCAATGTGTAAAAAAATTGAATTTTTGAAATCTCATTTTGGATTATGTTTGCTTCAGCCTTTACCAGTTACTGCAGCCAGAATCAAACAAACAAATCCTACAAACAAATCTGATTGGAAAATTCTCTTGAAGAACAACTTTCAAAACTCAAACAAGCAAAGTTAGTTCTGTTTCTTTAGGGATTTATTCAAATGTTCTGCTATTTTTTGTAGAAAAATGAACAGCCGGCAGGTAAGCAGGTGTCTTTATCCCGGGGTTATATCTGTTTAAGTACATGAGAACTGCGCTGCATTTCACTGCCCATCTGTATGACAATGTGACAAATAGAGTTCTTGAATCTTGAGTTGGTAGGATGGTTGTGTGTGTGTGTGTGTGTGTGTGTGTGTGTGTGTGTGTGTGTGTGTGTGTGTGTGTGTGTGTGTGTGTGTGTGTGTGTGTGTGTGTGTGTGTGTGTGTGTGTGTGTGTGTGTGTGTGTGTGTGTGTGTGTCTCTGAACTTGAAATGATATAAGGTCCAATGTATTATGTAACACCACAGTTTAAATACACTAAGACAGAAAACTGACTGAGATGACTATGCAATTTGTTGTTTCTTACCTGCTTCTTTTTCACTCTCCTGCTATCACATCAACAGCAGACGTGAGACTAAAAAGAGTAAGGCTGATTCTGAAGTCTTGTCCATACTGATGTATATCATGACTGAAATCTTTTCAACACCTGCTGGTCCTGTCTTTCTGATGTTGTGTAGATTTTCTTTGTGTTCCCCTCTTTAGTGCATAGCACAGTGATTCAGTAGGCTGGATGTTCCTAGAAGGCTGTGCTAACTATGGGGCAGCACTCTTTGGGGCCTTTAGTGTGCTAATAGTGGTGGGTCCACAGGGAAACACAGTAATTGGGCTTTATTTATGCTGAGTGAAGGCTATGATTAACTAATATTACCCCAGAGTGTATGTATACGCAGACATTACCACACATTGGTACACACACACATACACACTGACAGATCTCCCCAAAGAGTGTGTGTTGGTGAGATTGAGTAGAGAATGGAGTATTGAACTAATCCCTGTTGGCAGCCTGAAAGCTCGTTGAAGCCCCTGACAGGCTGTGTGAAAAAAGTCAGATTGTAGTTCACTTACAATGCCACAGAAAAGGAGAAATGTTACCAATATTTTGAATGATTTTGAAATATGTCAGATCATTCAGGGTTCACATACATCATCATACAGATTGCAGAGCTTTGCTCACCGCAGAATGCTATTGGGCTAACGTGCTAACATCAATAACATGTGAGAAAGTAAGCATGTCTGTGTGTGCATGTGGGTGCATACATGTTGTTTGTCTCTTTCTCTGCTGTTGCTAATGAGCTCAGGTCAGAAAGGCCATGCTTTGTCTTTGTCTAAAGAGACAGACGGCGAGCGGGGAAAGTGATGCATGTTGGGCTGCAGCCTACTAGACTTACACACATGAAGGCTCCATGCCTCTTTCATGCCGGGCTCTCTTGTTGCATGCTGTACCTGTGTGTACGTGTATATGTGTGTGTGGGCATGCTTGTGTGTCGTCAAATTCCCACAGCGGTCGTGTTCTCATGTGTTTACTCGTATAGCGTAGAAACTGAACACCAGGCTGTAATCAGAGCTGCAGTGAGAGGATCACAACAACAGTGTTCCCTCATTATGGCTGCAGCAGATCACCTTTACCTCCTGTGTGTGATTATAGTTCCTCCCTGGCAGCCTTACTGGCATCACTGGTGCATGTGGGTGCAGACAAAGCGATCGATGTGTGTATGGGCTCTAAAGAGATTTTTCACATTAGGTATTTTTGGCTCCAAAGTGAGTATGTGGTTCTGAAAGACCTGGTGTAAGACATACAATACCAAAAGCTTGAAAGTGGATGTATTCTTTCCTTGATTACTTTCCTTTCCGTCTTTCTATATGTACTTGACTTGAACTCACACCATAGGAATGTGTGTGTAGGGAAGCCACACAGAAATAAGCCCATAGTTTTCAAAATGGTGATCATCAAACCTTAATTGGATTGCTGCATACAATTGTTGAACTCTGTGAATTACATAGGAAAGTAGCGGTAGTTTAAGTCCCCACATTAAACACAGTTAGACAAATGGAGAGATGTAGACGATTTCACAGACACTTTGGTGTGTTAAAATGATGGATACACTTAAATGTTAGTGCGATCATTTGAACATGTTCACAGTTTTCATGCCAATATGCAGATTTTCAGGAGGCATAATGTTAAGCATATTTACTATTCAGGCTTTGACATGATGATGTCACTATTAGAAAACCATCATAACAAAATGAACCCTCACTGGGACATGAACGTTTCTACAAAGCCATTAGCCATCCAAGAAATTTTTAAATTTCTTGACAATCAATCCAGCAGTTGTTAAGAGTCACACTGACATTGCAATCCCAACAGCCTCATTGCTACCAAAGCTAATAACTTCAAGTTCTAGCTGACCTTGTCATTTTTATATAATAAAAGTAAAATTATAATTATCGAAAGAGCCCAAGTATCTGCAAGCATTGCTTGTCTTGTAAGAAAGTGTAAAGCTGACAAAATAATCATAAAGTCAGCTCTGAGTTTATGATTTAAGTGAATTCTTCCCCAAGCTGCTGCTGCTGCCATTCTCGAGGCAAACAATTACACAGAAACTCAAGTGAGGTACACATCAGTTCAATCTGCTCCCAACTGATTCCCATTATTGAATTAGGATAACTTTGCCCTCCTCTCCCCTCCCCTCCCTCTCTTTCCTTGTTCGCTTGTTGTTTTTTCTTCACATTATTGCATTATCTCCGCCTCCCTAACCATCCCTCTCTGTTTTATGTGGCCCAGTAATGAGACAGTGACAGATTACTCAAACCCTACCCTCTCTATCTCCCCCTCCCCCCTCCCCCCGTCTGCCCCACTCGCACATAGACAGAGGCTTGCTATGAACTTGAGTTGCTGTGTGTGGATGTTGTGAGTTATGTTTGAAGCGTGTAAGCTGGTAAGCTCAGGTGACGGGGCTGTGATATGGTTCATGCGCTTCAGATTCTGTTTCTAAACCCCTGTCAGACAGTTAGTGCCAATTTATAGGTGTTGGCAGGTAGACCGAAAGGAGAATTAAACATCAGTGAGAATCAGTATCACCTAGGGTATGATACCATCACATATGCATGTAATAAATGTGCTGTCATCTTTGCGCCCTTGTAATCCTGGTTTGTATGGACATGGTTTTCATGACTTTGTACACCTTTTACTTCAAATCTAATGAGTTGGACATTTGACAACTTTGCTTAGCTTTTTGCCCAGTGCTAATAACAAAGCTAGAGCGAGAGTTGATAAACTGATCTGCATAGGTATTTTATATTTCAAATATCTTTATTGAGTTTTCATCATATAAACACAAAATACAAAAAAAAGAAAAGAAGAATAATAAAACATAGAAAACACCAGGGTTGGGCAGTAATATTCCACATTGCCACAAATGGTATAGAAATGTGCAGAACAAGTAAGACAAACAAGTCTCTGTGGCAGTGACAGTAATACCTGATAAAGTGCAATAGCCCTTCCCACCCTCCCATCCCCAGCTGTCCTGAAAAAATGAAGGCGTAACATCTAAGTTAGTTTGCAGCACACCACACAGAGTCAGATCTTACTTTTTATGCCAAGGGCCGGATCAAAGCTCATCTCATGATGATTTAGTTTGAGTGTTATGAAAGTAAGTTAAGAAAGGTTCCCATGTCTCATAGAATTTCCTCTTCAAGCTTCTGACAGAAAAACGTAACATCTCGAGTTTGAGACAGCACATTACATCCTGACGCCACTGGTCAAGCGTGGGCAGGGCAGCACCCTTCCATTTCAGCAGGATTGCACGTCTGGCCAAGAGCAAGGCAAAAGCGACCATGCTGTGTTCTGTAGAAGTCAGGTGGGGGTTATCTCCACTAGCAACACCAAACAGGGCAAGGGTAGGGCTAAGGCTTAGATTTTTCTTTAATATTGTAGATAAAGTATGAAAAATGTCATGCCAGAATTTC
Source organism: Labrus mixtus (assembly GCF_963584025.1). Taxonomy (NCBI): domain Eukaryota; kingdom Metazoa; phylum Chordata; class Actinopteri; order Labriformes; family Labridae; genus Labrus; species Labrus mixtus. The sequence goes on along the minus strand of NC_083612.1, from coordinate 29,487,760 downwards.
TGCAATTTAGGACATAGCCAATACATATGTATCAGGGTAGCATCACTATAATTGCATTTGTCACAGGTGGGAGTTATATCGGGGTACCTGCATAGGTATTTTAATCTTTATATGAATGTATCTGTTTTGTTTGTCAAATCCTAATTTCACCAGGTAGCTTTTGCTAACAGATGAAAGTAGGAGAGTAAAAGTACAATATTTCCTCTGATTTAAGAAACTATATTATTTTATACTATATTATTACATTATAGTTCCACTCAGCACCTCTCACGAATAAGAGCAGGTTACGCTGCAATCCAAGGGTTGAAAGTTCAGTATCTGACTTGTCCTGTCTCTCTGTGGATGATACCTTGGGCAAAAACCTGAACCCTCTGAACCTAAACTCTATTAGGCAAGTACTTTTGAATGGGGGAATAAAGGGCAATAATGAAATACTTCTGATGAAAGGGCTTATCAAAGGCAGTCTGTTACAATGAAATCATATATAAATTCTGGAAATTACACCAGGCAGTTAAGATGAGGTACAGATGAATCAGTTTCATTCCAGTTCTGTGTATAATTGAATTACCTTTTAAAATCAGTAGTGGAAAACTACTCTTTAACAATCAAAACAAAGCACAACCTTGATCCATTTTATTCACTGTAACAGAGAAATAGTGTTCACCTCCAAGGTAACAAAGTTGAGTACAAAATTACATTCAGTCTGAGCCTTAATTCATCTGACATTGCAGCATGTACACTTACCATTAGTTAGATGTCTGACACCTTTAAATCCCAGGGTTCAATTACCAGTGTCCACAAGTGTCTATTATTCCTACTTTCTGTTCATCTTGTCTGAAGCTTCTTTTGAGTGAGATGTGTTTGAGATTGTGTGTTTTAGAAAAGTTTCAGTAATCTTATAGACAGGGATACAACTATTGTTTTTGTATAGTGGGCAAGTGTTCTCATACATGAAAACGGCTTCATGTTTCTTCAACTCTTGATGACCTCTGTGATTAAAGGGTTCACACAATTCCCCACCCAACCATGTCTCTTATTTTCCTCTGTTTTTATTATAGTTTTAACATACTTTTATGTTGGTTAATCACAATTTTGTTGATATGTGGTTCAATTCACTCGTTTGTACTCCACCCCTGGTGCTGGTCTCAAAGTGGTCTGCTCCGCCCCTGGCTCAGTGCTGTCTCTGTGTCTCAGAGCGCACATTCATTATCTAATCTTCCTCTATGTTTAATTTACAGCCTTGGCTGCTGCTGCCATATGCTCCTTTTGTCTCTGAACTACACACACACATGCACACGCGCACACACACACACACACACACACACACACACACACACACACACACACACACACACTGCTCTTTGAGGCTTTGCCTCAACCTTCGGTGTAAAAAAAAAGCAAAACAAAAACAAACATGATAAAGAAAGCCTTCACACACTCACTTTTAGCACCACGTCTCCAGCTTCTAACAAGCTTGTGCTGACACAGACAGATGTGTGTGTGCGTGTGTGTCTGATCATGTCTCTGTGTGTGTTGAGAGAGACTGACCAGTTTTAGGTGAACGACCTTCATACAGGTTGGTATACTTATATTTTCTATATTTTGTTGAACTAATATTACAACTCTTATTGCTTTTATTTATTATCTCCCTGTGTATTTCATGATACTCAAGGAGTGTTGTTTGCGTCTGGAGCATACCTGTTGCTCTTTTCACCTACTGTACTTCTCTACTCACTATTTTTCACTGCAGCAGCCTAATACATTCTGGTGTGTTTTCTGTATATCTGTGCACAGGGTGAGACAGAGTGGGGATTGCAGACTGTGTGCTCATCCAGGGGCAGCTAATGTAGTGTCACTGTGAAATATAAATGGGCCAAGAGCAGCCGTGCTGTAGATGAGCACTCGTGGGTCTTTTTACACACAGTGCTACTCTGTGAAGAGCCCCTATCCTTATTCATTTTCATGGCTCTACAGACCCGCTATTGACTTAAAGTGCAGCCATGCAACCACCTACTCTGGTGCATTTGGGAAATATAATGAGCTCAGGTGACAGGAATTTAAATACAGTGGAGTGGTGAGGGCAGGAGATGAGAGAGGGTGACACAAGTGGAGAGAGAGTGAGAGAGTGTGTGTGTGTTTCCTGTTTGCTTTACTCAGGATGAGAGTGAATTGCTGCGTTGTTCTACGCTCACTTTGTCTCCATTCTGCCGCATTTTTTTCTTCCTCTATAGCCTTCTGTCTTTCACAAACTACTTCCCTTGCTCTCCTTGCCAGAAACACATGTTTTGAAATGACGTATTCACACAGCGAGACACTTTGAGCGAGGGTGTGTGTATGAGAGAGAGAGAGAGACAGAGAGACAGAGAGAGAGAGAGAGTTTGTGGTTAGCAGGGCTTTCTCTCTGGCTCCAGAGGCCCTGGCCAAGTCAGCGGTGAGGTTTGGCTCCTTCCTTGCAACACTGCACAGCACACACAGGCTCACAGAAACACACACACACACACACACACACACACACACACACACACACTCACACTCACACTCACACACACACACACCACACACACACACACACACACACAC
>NC_083612.1:28807599-28872599 GCF_963584025.1 Labrus mixtus | reverse complement strand
TCCCCCGACTCTCTGCTCTGCCCCTGGGGCTCACAGTTTGTTCCTGAGACAAAAATATCATCCATGGAGTTTCACTAATTAACTACTGCAAGTGTGTTAGTGTTAGTGTTAGTGTTAGTGTTAGTGTGTGTGTGTGTGTGTGTGTGTGTGTGTGTGTGTGTGTGTGTGTGTGTGTGTGTGTGTGTGTGTGTGTGTGTGTGTGTGTGTGTGTGTGTGTGTGTGTGTGTGTGTGTGTGTGTGTGTGTGTGTGTGTGTGTGTGTGTGTCGTCGTCCTCTTTCCCAGGGTAACAATCAGTAAGAGGTTAGCTCTATTTGTTGTATTTGTTCTGTGTAAATAAATAAATAATTAAATACTTTGAATTATATATGAAACAGTATTTCTCGCCAACACACATACAATGAATGAATAATGAACTGTTGCTTAGTTCTTTAGTTACACAATCAAAAGGCTTTATTTTGGGTTGGATAATAGAAAACAACATTACTTTCCCTCTAAGGATCCAAACATTAAAAATGTCATTTGACAGAAACTCTCTTTAAACACATTTGGGAAGCTTAAAGAGTTAGAGAACTTTTGTCATCATCCACTCACCACATGTTGTCTTCTGCAGCATCTGTAATCATTTATTTATTAATTAATTGTGATAATAATAACGTGGCTAAACAGACATGTTTTTATTACAACTGCAACCATTATGTTAATGACCAGATAATTACTCAGTCAGTGTAAACTGGTGAAGATTTAACCTCTGGACCTTTCTGGCAACCCAGGAAGTGCTGTGCCTTTTTTCCCCACAATTTTCTTTCAATTTAAAAACTACAAGATTAATAAGAACGTGAGTGTCTCTTAATCCATGAAGAGGATTATTCTTCTAACCTGCAGCTCTACACGGCTTCATACTTTGAAAAAGGAGAAAATTACCATTTTCAAGATCACTGATATAACATTAACCAATTGTTCCAGACATAAGAGCTCTCACTAACACAGACCTTGGCTTATTCATTTGAGTATTTGTTAAACACTTCATGTAGAACAAGGAGCATTTCAATCTGTCATCAAGTACTTTGTGGATGCTGTAATTATGGGTTTAATGTGTCTGAACAATCCTATAATTTGCTAATACTTCTTGGCCTGATTTCTTCCCAAAGCTGCATCCTTCTCTCTTTGTTTATCCTGCTTCACTCTCCTTGGATTTCTTCCCTCCATCTTTAATCACATATTATCCATTGATTTAGTGTTTTCTGTATTAAATAGATTTAATCAAGTTTTGACATAAGAATTATTTTTATGAGTTTAACCCAAGAGTCTCTGTCACTCATGTTTTAAGTGTTTGTTCAATGAGAATCTTTATGTTTCAGTTGATCACTTTACATTTATAAGATTTACCCTGCATCTTATTTTGGAGGCTTTTGAACTTAACAGGAATTTACCATCACTTCATTTTCTCCTTTTATTTCCAGTCTGTTGTCTGTCCAGTTCAGTGCGTGCGTGCGTGCGTGCGTGCGTGCGTGCGTGCACACTCACATGCATGTACACTGTTGGAGATGGATGAGGGTAATTTCCATTGGCCCAGGCACTACTTTATCACTATTTTGTACACTCACATACACAAGCACTTCCTGCATGCATGCACACACACACATAGCCCAGGGCCCTACTTTATCACTTTAAGAGACAAACATGAGGTTTGAATCAAAGGCAGATTACATTAAACCTTTATTCATGTCACACACAGTAGGAAACACACATGCAGAACTACATGTTGTGGTATCCTTTTATGCACAAGCACACATACACACATGCAAAGCTGCATTGACCCTTAAGGATGGAAGCCACAAGGGCAAACAGACCACCTACTCAAGGGTACAAGGTCAACGAGGAGAGAAGTGTCTGCGGACACACAAACACTAAAAAAAGAAACTCAGAGGAATGAGAAGAGTTTCTGTAGCTATTCTTCTGTCTTTTTCTGGCATATTTTAAATACGTCAATCTCATTGGCATATTTTGTAAAATCTCTCACATTTTTTACATAAAATCTTTAAAAGATAAATCAGGACTGTATTCAGTTTATCTGTGTCCTTCTTTAGGACAAGCCAATTTAAATTCACACTTTCTAGTAATATGCTAATTTCCTGATTGCATATCTTTATGCTAATGACCCCAGTGAAATTATGAAGCTCTGTTCTGTGAAGGGCACACAGATGTGTGTGTGTGTGTGTGAGAGAGAGAGAGAGAGAGAGAGAGAGAGAAAGGGGACGAACATATCGGTTCATACAAAAACAATGAGCTGTAGATAACAGAGGTAACAAAAATAACATAAACGTTCTTTCTGAGGTCATTTTTTGGGTGATTGGTTTTGCAGGCAAGGCATCACATATATTTTAAAAACTAACAAGGTAAAATGAAAGTTGCACTGAATATAGCAGCATTTGATAAACAACAGTGATCCTTGACTGACGATCTTAGCAGCTTCCATTAGAATAAAGTGCCAAGTCAACATGAGATATAAACACTGTTAAATATTCATCACTGGTAATAAAATTCTAGAGTGCACACACAACACAGTCGAATAGATACCGAAACAAAACCACAATCATATTAGCCTACAGACATAAGTGAGTAACTGCAGACAATGTTTAGAAACGGACCAAAGACACAAAGCCAAAGTCAGATACAAACTGAAACACAACCACAGCTTCAACAACAGATATAACAAGGTCTCGTATCTTATTGTATCGTACATTTATGTTCAATCAAGGCTGAAGGGAGAGAAAATCTGTCACCTACGTAACATTGTCCTTTTCTGTGCTACAGTGGAGAACCTCCAGAGAACCATTTTTCAGATGAAACAATAAAATGATTTTACTGAACAGAAGAAACACTCAGGCACCTTTTTCAGGACAGGTATATCAAAGTGTGAAAGGTAGGATGTGTGTTAGGATGATATTAGATCACACAGGATTAAAATGTGTTGATGATCAGCCAATGTAGAGACATCGCAGTATCAGGAGTACATTCTAGCTGTTGCAGTTCTATGCTCAGAGTTTTTTTTCCTCAGCCACTATATACGCTTGTCTGGTTCATGCCTTCCTACAGACACAGATAAATTAAACATATATATATTTTTAATCATCTTATTTTGCCATTACATGTTTACAAACAAGGCAAAAGTAAATGCAGTAATGTCCCACAAAATGACACATGAACATACTACTGTAGGACTTATGCAAGATCAATATGGAACACAAGAACTCTTAAAGTCTATATGTTTTTAAGTTTTGCGTAAATGTTTTCTTTGTCTTAGGTATTCCTCTGTGCATTTACAATATTGTAATCAGTTGATAAAAACGTTAGAAATATAAAAGTTGCATTCATTTAAAACATTGAATTGTGCTTTTTAATGTAGAATAATAATTTGACACTGAATAATAAAATTCCCAGCAGGCTGGAGAAGATCCCTCATTAATCACCCCTTTGTAACCAAAGGAAATGTCAATGGGGAAGGGGTTCAAGTCCAAAAATGGATTTTGAATCGAATTATGACCCCAAGAATGAAAATTGAAATAGAATTGTGAAATATTGAAGGATTCACACCCCTACCCATCACCCCTAGTGGCAGGCTCGTTTTAATATCCTCCTACATAGGGTTGTTATGAAGTTATCAGCGCCTTCAATCCAAAAACTGCTTATCCCATAACACTTACTCTGAGGAGTCATCATCATAATACTAGAAATGCAACATAAAGGTCTCTCTCTCTCTCTCTCTCTCTCTCTCTCTCTCTCTCTCTCTCTCTCTCTCTCTCTCTCTCTCTCTCTCTCTCTCTCTCTCTCTCTCTCTCTCTCTCTCTCTCTCTCTCTCTCTCTCTCTCTCTCTCTCTCTCTCTCTCTCTCTCTTAAACACAGCTATTATGGGTATGGTGTCATTATTAGGATGACTATTGATTAAATACTATCTGGGCCATAAAAACCACATTATCATTACAGCCTGGTCCACTTAAAACATGCAGCAACACACGAGCACATCTTGATGTGATTGTAATGTTCAAGCATAAAGACATGCCTGTACACACACACACACACACACACACACACACACACACACACACACACACACACACTCACACTCACACTCACACTCACACACACTCACACAGAGGTACTCACACAGATAACTGGATGGAGCCGGCGATCTTTAACCTCATGGTCATCCTGGAGTGGGGTATAATTGTCGTTTTACAACCTCAGGGATTGTGTGTGTGTGTGTGTGTGTGTCGCTGTGTGTGTGTCGGTGTGTATTGTGTGTGTGTCTGAGAGACTATAAACCCAGGGAAAGCATTTCATGTGTGTGTAAAAACATCCTGTACATCAGGTTGTGTTCCTTTAATGATACGGGGGTATCAAGAGAGTATTGCTAATGATGATAAGTCTACATCTCTCAAACGTTTGACCACTCTCTAAAACATTCTGGAATTCTTCAAGACATAGTAATAGTCATGATTTTTTAAATGTCAAGCACTTCATATATTTTTTTCATCCAAAATAGCATTTTGCTCAGTAAGTATTTTATTAAAAACCTAAAAACATGTCATGTGAATGACATGAACACCTGTCCTAAAGCTCTTTGATTTGATCCTTTAATGCTTGCTGTCATTGTGTTCAACACATCGACTTTCTTTTTGTCTTGAAGGAAGAAAAGCTTCATCATGGGTCTAACTCATGACATATTAATTCAAGAAAGTAAATTAGGACATTTTGCAAAACAAAAATAGAAGCGTGAGAGAGGAGGCATTGATATGTTATTAAGTACACTAGCTAGTGCTAGTTGAACAATGCACTGTTTGTCTTGTACCACAGATTTGTATTATTATACATCATAAATCTATAGGGACTCGGTAGACAGGGGGTAGAGGTTAGAGGCTACAGTCCTCAAAGTGGGCAGCCCGGGTTCAAATCAGACCTGGGTATCTTTGCAGCATGTCATTCCTTACTCTCTCTCGCCCTAATTTCCAGCTCTATCCACTGCCTGTCTCTCCAATGAAAATAAAGGCATAAATATATAAGTCTGTGAGTGTTATAGTTCTATTAGTTTTCTGCACACAGTTTTTTTAGTTGCAAATTTTAATCTTCAGTTATTTTTCTTTGGTTTGTCATGTTGTTGTTTTCCATAAACTGAACTGGAGCAGTTGCATTTAACAGTCTAGGGATTTATATGAAGAGGCTTAAAAAAACCTACAGGAAAAGGCTCAGCAGAAATGATCGTTTTTAGAAAGTAGCTGAACTTAAAGAAAAAAGAATGTTTAACAAGGACATGCATATCTACGGAAGCGTATTGCATTCATGTGGGGATTTTTTTTTTTGCCTGTCGTTATAACAAGAAAATATCTCGTTATTACGAGATAAAGATCTTTGCCAGTGTGCCATGTAGTAATGCTAGAAGAAAACTCAGAAGTTGAAAATATACTGGAGTGAGATCAGCAGTGGCTTGATCACTGTGTTATCCTGAAGGAGATCATCACTGCTGAACATGGATGAGGGAGGGTGGAGGGGTTTCTGTGTTACTTGGCAACCAGAGCCCTACATGTTTGCAACCCCCCCCCCCCCCCCAAAAAAAAAAAAGAAAAGAAAAGAAAAACGTGTCCAAAATCACTATTTATACACCCCGGGGCAATCTCTGTAACGCATACAGCCGATGGCAACATACCACAACACTCTGATATCTCCACTAAAAGTGTCAGGCTCCTGAGGCCACACCTGTCAATCCAACACCCAGCAGCATACACTCTTCATATAACGGCTTTACTGTAGGGAAATGGATTTAGGGACACAAATATGCATTGGTAACTTCACCATTTAAATAGTTTAATAACAAATATCGACTAGATTCTGCACCCCATTTTTGAGTGTGTACGTTTTTCAGTTACTATTCTCATACCGGGGAATTTTAATGCTTGAAAAGTAAACCACTTTCTGTCACTCTTGGCTGTAAGTGTTTGTCAAATAATTGGAGCATTATTTGTTTGGGATTAAAATATCTTGGTTGTGAGTCTTAATTGCTACACACCCAAACACAAATAGAGACACACAAACAAACACACACACACACACACACACACACACACACACACACACACACACACACACAAACAAACCACAGCTTCTGGACATGAAAGTCCTAAATCCCCCTCCTTCTGTATTCTTCTGCAAAGTAATAGGATATTTTGTAGACCTATAAATATTCATATTTCCTGATCCAAGAGCACAAACTTGATTCATCTGAAGGCACTATCCAAGGGGAGAGGAGTGAACCATAACAATACATGTGCAGCTCATATGTAATTTATGCTGCTAATTATTCAGGAAGGCAAACTCCCACTCAGTCCTTGAATAGGAACAATGTAAGAAATGTTCTTTAATTTCACAAATTAGCCACCCCAGCCTAACATTCACTGCTGGGACTGGTGACATTTCTATATGTTCAGTTACTTATGATTCCCTCTGCTTTCAATCATGGTTGAGGATAAAAGATATTTTTTAAGTTGTGAGACAAAGTTATAGATGCAGAAAATGCCTGACTGACTGCTGCCTTCAGAGTAGAAGAATAGCTTTTCCCCCGTGAAACTCTCTTTGATTCAGACTACGGCAGAGCAGTCAAGCAGTAAAAAGCCATTTCCTGCCAGGAATACTGCTCTGAAAACAATAACTGGCTCCTCTTATCTCTACTCAGCTCTATTCTCCTTTAACCTGCCCAAATACTCTGCTAGACTTACGTTTTCCTGTTTTCATTCATGTCATTTCTTTCTTTCATTCTGTCTTCATTGACATGCAGCAGTTTTGTAAAGACAAGCTAGAACTAAAACAAGCCCCCTATTTGTCCTCTGTTTGTATCAGAACCTGTATATGTAGCATGCATGTTGTGTTGCAAATCAGTGTTAGTTGTAAACATTACCACTTACCGATCTGTTTTATTATTTAAAAAAAAGTGACCCTTGCTGAAGTTAACTTACGGCAGGAATGTGTTCATAAGAGACTTCAACAGCACTAACGGACAAATCAAAACAAAGGGAATATTTGTTGGAACATTTTGAAAAATATAGTCTTACTGTTCATGAAGCTTGTTTGAATTTAACACATTTGCCCAAATGCATACACACAAAGACACATGCCATCACGTAGGTTTTGTTAAGGTTGTTCCGTTAAAGGTAAGGCAGTAGAGGCAGAAACATACACCAAAATATATATGTGTGGCAAGTAATATGTTCCATAAATCTTGTTCTTTATATGCATGCTTATGTCTGGATGTAAAATATGTATGGGTGGAGTATACTGTGTTCGTGTACACACGAGTGCAGCAGCTTAGTAGTTCATCAGCTGAAAAAGTGAAAAGTTGACAAAAACACACGTGGACTTTCTTTCTTATTCCTCTCCGAGATGATTGGGTATCAGCATCGAAATGAGTCATTAGAGAGCGAGAGGCAATCTCGTGTTCGATTACACACAGCCCGAGGGAAGAGTGTGTGTGTGTGTGTGTGTGTGTGTGTGTGTGTGTGTGTGTGTGTGTGTGTGTGTGTGTGTGTGTGTGTGTGTGTGTGTGTGTGTGTGTGTGTGTGTGTGTGTGTGTGTGTGTGTGTGTGTGTGTGTGTGTGTGTGTGTGTGTGTGTGTGTGTGTGTGTGTGTGTGTGTGTGTGTGTGTGTGTGTGTGTGTGTGTGAAATGAAGTCTGGGTTCATGTACTACATAGTATTTCCTTGTTATTGTGTGCAGACACACACACGTATGCTGGAGACTTTTGCATTAATGTCATTATCATGTGAAGTAACATTTCTGTTATTTCTTACTATTTAAGCACACAAAGGTCGATGTGTTTTTGTGTGTTTGCCTTTTTCTATAATGAAATCAAGGAGAGATAGTAGATGTGGAGATTGACATTCAGCTAAGTGTGATGATTGGAGTCAGGATGTTTTACTGACATGTGGTGCTGCAGGAAGCATAATGTTTACATGCATAGTAAAGTATAAAGCTACAGTTACAGCTCGATTAGGTAATTTTATTAGACTGCTGTCCTTGTCCCAGAATATGAGCACCGGGGGAGAATCGATGTATTGTTGGAAGAATCTCCTTCTCGCTATGGTAGGTGGCGATATGCCTCCATTCAGCTGGCCACTATCGGACCTTCTTCCAATAGTTAACCTTTTACGTCACACACAAAACAACTTGTAAACAAATAAGCAAGCGGCAAACTAGTTGAATGTCGAACAGTTAAAACATGGAAACTTTACAGCTCTTTACATTTCATACGTACTTTACGCTTTACTTTTGGTAAAGAACGATGTACAGTATGGCAAAATCTGAAACTCGATAGCAATGCTGTTCGACTTCTGGGTCAAAGCTCAATGCTAGAACCTTTAAGAAATCCCATTTCAGTCAGACTAACATGTTCACATGGATTTTAGAAGTCTAGATTTAGTCCGACTTACACAATAACTCAACTATTTATAACATCGTGTATAATACTGAATGACTCTCCCTCTGTAAAGGGGTCACAAACAGCCAACAGAGCTAGTAGTGCTGGATACTCATTCTGTATATTCATTAACAGAGGAAGTAGAATCATTCCTAATAGACATTCGCTGTCAGCCCTGCCTTGCATTTCTAATAATCAGTTGAGAACTATCATCTGTACTTTGTGATAAACAAATCCTGAAACATTGCTTGGTCCCTAAAATCAGTCCATTTATGAAACATGTAAACATGGATCATTGAGGAAACAGAACTAAAGATGCTAGTTTTGTTCCAGTTACTGTTTATTAATCTGTGTATCCAATGAAGTGTTAAGATCTTAAACTCCTTTGTTTCTGGTTCACACTTCTTTTCTCCATCAGCTGTCTGCTGTTCTGTGGCCTTCCACTCAATATTCTGCTCAGTGTTTTCCCAGGATTCACCTCTCTAATTCAGCCCCCCTGCTCTTGTTCACGCTCAGCAACTTCAGACTGCTAATGCCTCTTCACTCATATTTCTTCTCCCCTGTCCCTCCTCCCTCCATCCCTCAACCCTGCTGCTTCTCAACTCTGTCCCTCCACCTGTCTGTCCCGTCTTATCTCTGTCTCTGCTCACCTCCCATTCCCCCTGTGCTTTACTAATCCCATATTTCCCTCACAATCACCCCCCCCCCCTCCCCCCCCCAAGCTGGTTGGGCTGTTTCACACTTGTTTGAACAGAGACAGACTCAGGGGGTCTCTGTGTGTTTGTGTGTCTGTTTGAGCCAAAAAAGCTCAGAGAAAAAATAAAGGGCCAATAGATCATAAAAACATACAAATGATGATATAGATCATTTCAGTATTGCCTGGATTCCTTCTCCTCTCCTCCCACTTCTATATTTGTTTTTTGTTTGTTTCACTAGAGATTGAAGATTGTTTGATTTACATTTTTCATTTAGATTGCAAAAGGTGGTCCAATAGATCTGCTTTTGAGGGATGAAAATGCTAGAACAAGGTTTTTTTTCAGTTCTGCCGATTGAAGTAAAATTCACACAAAAGTGTTTTTTGTGTGTGTCTAGATCAGGGGTGGGCAAACTTTTTGACTCACGGGCCACAATGGGTTCTAAAATTTGACATTTATTCTCAGGATAGATCCGAGGTGTTGGTCAGTTAACTTGGATCTGTGAGGGGCTTTGTTGATGTTCATGACGCTGAATGTCTGCTCACATACGTAGGTCGAGCCAAACAAAGTCAGCATCTTCTGTGCCGTCCTCCGGAGGTTTGGAAACGTGGCTTCGTTAAGTGAAGCATAAAAGTCATTCAGTTTAAGAGAGTTGAACTTCTCCTTTAAGACGGAGTCAGACTGAAGATCGATCAGTTCCAATTGCAGCTCCTGTGGTGCTGTTTCAGGGTCTTCTGACAGGGGACAGGACACCAGCTGAAGTGACTTTTCAATGTTTTCAAAATCAGAAAACCGACGGCGGAATTCTCCGTGCAGGTCGTCAAGGGATTTGCTGTATTTCTTTGCGTTTCGCGTCGCCTCTTTCTGCATGGCAAGTGTGGGGAAATGAGCGAAAGATTTGTTTGCAATTTGTCTGGAGAATAAAGTTAGCTTGGATTTGAAGGCTCTAACATTTTTGTACATGTCGTGCACAAACTGATCTTTCCCCTGTAGTTTCACATTCAGCTCATTCATGTGTGAAAATATGTCCACAGCAAATGCGAAGTCACAAAGCCAGTTCTTGTCGCTTAGCTCAGGAAATTCGTCGGATTTCCCCATTAACTCCAAAAATGCGCTGATCTCCTCTTTCAGCTCCCACACTCATTGAAACACTTTGCCCAAACTTAACCAGCGGACACGAGAGTGGTACAGTAAGTCCTGATGATCCGCATCAGTTTCCTCCAGGAACATAATAAACTGACGATGCCGAAGTCCCCTTGCTCGTATAAAGTTAACAAGTTTTACAACTGGATTCACGACATGATTAAGCTGCAATACAGACTTACACAGAGATTTCTGATGGATGATGCAGTGAAGGAAAATAACATCCTGGTCAGGGTTTTTCTCTTTCACTTTATCCTGGATTCTTTTCAGTAGCCCAACAGGTTTTCCAGTTCAATTTGGCGATCCATCCGTTGTGACATTGGCAAGTTTACTCCAAGGTAGCTTCATTCTCTTGATGACAGCAGACACCTGGTTATACAAGTCCTCTCCTCGCGTTTTTCCTTTCAGGGACTCCATGGTCAAAAACTCCTCCGTTATCTCAAAACTGTCATTAATCCCTCAAATAAAAATGAGGAGCTGAGCAGTGTCTTTCACGTCATTACTTTCATCCAGCGCTAGTGAATATAATTTAAAGGACTCAGCCTTTTAATTCGCTGGCTATATCTTCATCAATCAGTTCCACACAGTGAGTCACAGTCCCTCGTGATAAACTGATTTTTTCAAACTGGCCTTGGCTCTCCGGACACAAGAGACCTGCTGTCTCTACCATGCATTCTTTTAAAAACTCGCCTTCGGAGAAAGGCTTGCTAGCCTTTGCTAATTTGAATGCCAGCAAAAAAACTTGCCTTGGTAGTTGACTCTTGAATCGCAGTTTGTTGGTGAAAAAAATGTTGCTGAGTCTGTAAATTATCCTTCAACCTCTGAGCCGTAGCCACCCGTTCTTGCGTGGACCGCTTGCTAGCGTAGTTAGCATACTTCGTAGCAAAGTGACGGCTGATACTGTACTCTTTGAAAACTGCGACAGTTTCTTGGCATATCAGGCATACAGCCTGAAGTGCGCCATCTATTGGGGAAACGCGGGCACTACAGGGGAAAAGGAACGAGGTTTAATTATAATAAAATTTAATTTAATAATAATATAATTTGGACAAGTTCGGCGGGCCGGATTAAAAATATATATATGGCCGTATATGGCCCGCGGGCCGTAGTTTACCCATGCCTGATATAACCTGTGTCACCTGCAGACAAACCAGTGTGCACTGACTGCACTATGTGACCCTCTGTTCAGTTAAAGGTGGAGAAGGTCTCTTAGGGCGAACTCACACTAGTGGAGATGTCCCGTACTGTGCTTAAGCACGATTGCCCCCCCGCCATTCCCCCTCTGGCCTGCACTCACACTGCTCTGTTAGAGATTGTAGGTCCAAATTCACTCTTATTTTAACTCTGTGTTGGTCTCCACCAACATCTGGGGTAAATTCTTGCACCTAAGCTTTTAAATGTTCCCAAATGTGGCTAACTTTGTCTGTCTTGTGTTCGGTGCTGAACAGGTCATGTAAACTGGCTATTTTGAACTTTTACATTGAAAACAGATTCTAGGTATGGTTGAAAACTACAGTGATGAGAGCAGTAAGAATATAATAAAAAAGAGCAAAATTCCAGGCCAGAAAACAAAAACAATGAGCTGAAAGATGCTAAAACGCTCAGTACAGCTCAGGGAGATTTGGGGACATTTCTCGGTTGTTCAAAACTATAAACCACTCCTTTCACATACGAGTCATCATGTCTGTCTTTGTTGATAAAAAAAAGTAACTTTTGATCTGCCACTTTAAGATTAAATGTGATCATGTGGCACTTTGGAAATATGGCCCAATTAATAGTGGGGAGAATCATTGGTAAAAGTTAAAGCTCAAAAACGCTGCTTGGTGTGTGTGTGCATGAAATATGTACACATGTGACTATATAATGTTTAGCCTCATTTTTTTCTTCATATTGCCACAGATATGTATGTTTGTCTGCCTGTCTATAGAGAGATGAAAGGCCATGGTTAGGTCATTAATACTTTATCAAAGCACTGTGCACACATGGCACACACACACACAGATGCAGATGAGGCCTTTGATTGTGTCTGATGGCCTTTGTAGTTTTTACTAGATTGACAGTAATTGAACCAATTCCAGCAACATTAAAGACATAAACCATCCAGTCACAAGTGTTTTTGAACTGACGTGACAGGACAAAGCAAACCAATCCAAAGCCTCTGATACACGATGACAGGACCTCCTGCTCCCTGCAATCACAAACTCCCATCCCTCCACTTAGAGATGTGCTGGCTGTATATGTTTATAAAATGTCACAGAAATCATTTTGATATGCTCCTCCCACCCGGCATATTTCACATCAGCACAGCCACAGTGCAGTCCTTTGCATAGAGCTTACTGTGAGCACACAGGTTAGTTAAAACAAGTTATCGTTTTCCTCATCCTGTCCGAGGTGAGGGATGGACATACTTGTCTGTTGTTAGGATAAGAGTGAAGAGTGCTGGACACACCTGCAGAACACAATACAGGCTTGTTTCATTCTTATCTGTCTGGTCATATTTGTCTTGATAAAGACAATTTGTTCCAAGAAACCACCCAAATTAAAAACATAGTATGCTGTTGGTCTGTCCCTGTTTTAAACATGAGGGTGTTTTCTGCTCTGATTCGAGCAGCAGCAGGACGACAACATCTCTCTGTGCTTTGCTTAAGCCTTAAAAATGTAAAAACATCTGTTGTATGATGGGACAGTGTTATAGTTTACAACAGTGTTGATGGTTCGCTTGCTTCACACTGAAATGATGGAGAACACTTTGCTTTACAACGGTTAATGTTGAAGTTCTCAAATTCACAGATTGATGACGGTTGAAAAAAATTCATGTTTTTTAAAACTATTTTTTATTTTTAGATTAAGCTGCAATTCTTTGTAATTTGTTAGATGTTCAGAAAATGTCTTTTCATTAAACAAAAAAGCAATGACATTTCACACTGCAGACAAAAGGGGATACATCACAATGTCTTATTAATTTTTTTATTAGACATTTTATCCTTTTTGGTATAACTTAGTTTACATGTTATTAGGGCCTGAGCACTCACAGGGTGCGAGGAACCTCTTGAAACCCAAAATGATTATTATTATTATCTTTATTTATGTTTATAAGCCTTAACCTCTTTCTCAGTACTTCTAGAACTGACAGTATGAAGTCTAAATGTTATCATTTTTCTGAAAATGTGCCGTTTTTTTGTTTCCATTCCCCCTCTAGAGGATGACATTTTGGAGACGGGACGTTTTTTGATCTTGTTTTTTCATTTTCCACATCACAGGCTGCTCACCACACCCTTCACTCTGCGCCTGTCTCTGCCTCGGCTTTTCTATCTCACATTTATCATTTCCACAAGTTTCATCCAAATCTAATCAGCAGAAATATTGTGTGTGACAGGCAGCAAAATAAATGAGCAAACAAATGAATGGATGTGGGGACTGACATTATCTCCGCCATTTTGAAGCAAACTCTTCCAGACAAAAAAAAAGGGCTTTGTTTTCTTTTGTTGATGCAGTAATTGTACAATTCTCCGCAGTGGGACAGCAGCAGGTGAATCGTATCTGGCCTGTAATCCTCGCTAAGAACCTGCTGCTAGCAATTTCTGATGTATTGTTCACTGGAAAGTTTTTTTGATTGAATTTAATGGAACAGATTTTCACTCAGTGAGGTATGGGGGGGACAGTAGCCGTGTCTAACTGTGTTAACAACACCCACTTCAGCGCAGTGTGTGACCTCGTATGAAGCTGCAGGGGAGGACTCTCTCCATTAATGAGCCAGTTATAAATAAACAGGTAAACTGTAGGAGACTCTTATCATAGAAATCAAACAGCCATCACCATGGTTACAGGCGGACAATTTGATAGACCAGCTGTGGTGTGATTTGATCTGTTTCCCTGAAATGCATGTCATCTCTAAAGCACAGGGCAAGTTATTTCATTGATCTCATTTTTTCACAATGAGATTTAATAAATAAATAGATTAGATACAGTTCAGGACAGTTACAGTTACAGTAAGGATTTTAATGAAAGGTTTAAAAGCACAAACATAGTCTGGGCTGCAACTACAGATTGTTCCTTTCTCCTATTAATCCATTAATTATTTTCTCTATGAATCGTTTCTATAATGAAACAGACACAGTATTGTTTGCAGTGAGCCTTTTTTACCAACTAACAAAAAATATTCTTTAATACAATTCACCAACATAAACCTGTAAATATTCAGCTATGAAGTCTGAAATCATTTGTCCTTTTAGTTTGTGTTGGATTATTTGTTATGCTGTTTGACTTGTTTATTTATTTATAAAAGGGGGATAATACAATTTAACATAGTTTCAATACAGAGCACGAAACTGATGTGCTGCACAGAGTTTATACTGCTAATTTCCAACTCTTGTCTCTAGGTGGGCCTTTGGGTAAGCCTTTGGGCCTTACTGATGACTAGACTCTTTGTTTTAACTCTGGTCTAAACACCAACAAAGAAGACAGACAACGTACCAAAGGTTCTTTATCTAATCTAAAATAACATTTGAAGTAGCAACGAGGCTTACATGTAACTATTGTAACTTTATCAAGTTTCCATGAGTTAATAAAGTTTCCATATTTTCAGATGAAGCACATTAAGCCCCTTTAAATCATTTCATGTAAAATCTATGAATCTCGGGCAGCACCTGTGGAAACGTGCTGTTGTTGCAGGTGTGACTTCCCAGAGATTCAAACATTTCCTCCTGTGCAGTGTCAGCCTCTTGTCAGTGTCATCATCCAGGTATTATTTGTTTTTCATTTATAGCGATCCTCATTTCTCCATGGATGTATAAGAAGACAAGCATAGCTCTAGAGACAAGAATAAACAAGATGTAATCTCACATACAGGTGAGTTGGAAAGAGACTTTGTTGCTTTATCTCCAGTTGGCTGATCTGTGGATGTCTAGCCACTGCTTACTGATGGAAACCACGACACCAGCTGAGCACTGCTTGATGAGTTGTGTGAAACTTCTCCTTGAAATCCTGTAAGCGTTCTATGATATTTCAGCAAACGAAAAGGCAACAGGCTCTCTATCACCCTGTGTTACCTCATGTGTTGATAGATAAGGGCTCAACAGACATTGTTCAATCAAGAATATTTCAGATATTCAGAAAGTTTGTTGATAACTTACAGTTTCATTAAGAAAACATATTGTATTGGAAGTTTGCTTATGTGAGCTTTCAGGCCAGTACAAAGGTTCTGATGCTTCATAATTTCTGTGTAAAGCAGGGAGAGCTGCACACATACAGCACATGTTTATGTGTTTATTTGGGATGCAGAAGGCGTCCACCAGTCGGCTCTGCAGATGGGGATGTTCTGCTAGATTGATTCCCTTCCCCTGAAAGAGAAACTTTGAGTGTGTGTGTGTGTGTGTGTGTGTGTGTGTGTGTGTGTTTTTGTGAGTGTGTGACACAGACAGATCTTTGCCCAGCTGAGTGCCCTACCACTGTTTGTTTGAATTTGCTCTACACTTTTTCATCCCTCTCTCTCTTTTCAAACCATCCTTTCTTTTCTCTCTGCACGGCCCTCTCTTCATCCCTGCTGTCAGCATCCAATGCTGTGCTGTGGTTTCTCATGAGGAGAAAACCACAGGGGAGTCAAAAACACCTTTTACAGGAGATGAGTGTACAATGAGTAAGACACACAAAAAAACAAGTTCTGGTTCTGGTTGTCTTTGCTTTGTTTCTTCCTTGGTTTAGTGAAAATGTGTTGACACAAGGTTGTCGTGTCTGTGATGGCAGTGCCAGTAGAGGAAGCTGTGACAGCAGCCTCATGTAGAAGGGTCCAGTGCACAGTCAGTCATTTCTAGAGATGTAAGAGTCATTTGTCTTATTCAACTTGGACAAATAAATCAGCAACAATATCAAGCAAATCATATTTGATAAAATAAGATGAGATGAGATTATGTGCTTTCCTCTCTTTAGAAATTCAATTCAGACCAATGGTCTGAAATTTGAGTCAGAGAAACTTGAATTAATTGCAATGATGTGTTTTCTTTTTTGCAGTTTTAGTCGTCTCAGCTGTGTGTTCAGGTATGCGTGTGTCTGTGTCTGTGAGTGTGTGGCAGTTGACCAATGACATTGTAATTCTATGCAACACACAACATCAACCCGAGTAGCCTGTAGTCTACTTCAATCATTGATCTTCAAAATAATGACATGTAGGTCTTGCACTCATCCTCACCTTCCGTCTGTCACTGCTTTTCATGATAACCACTTCATTAAGTTAACATAAAAGCACTTCAATGTTATTTCATCAAGATGTGTTGTAATTCCCATATAACATATTGTTGTATTAGATTCACTCCCCTACCCCCCCCCCCCTTTTAATGCATGGTTTATGGCAGAGATGATGGATGTCTGAGTGCAACTGAATATGGTTGTGTGTGTGTGTGTGTGTGTGTGTGTGTGTGTGTGTGTGTGTGTGTGTGTGTGTGTGTGTGTGTGTGTGTGTGTGTGTGTGTGTGTGTGTGTGTGTGTGTGTGTGTGTGTGTGTGTGTGTGTGTGTGTGTGTGTGTGTGTGTGTGTGTGTGTGTGTGTGTGTGTGTGTGTGTGTGTGTGTGTGTGTGTGTGTGTGTGTGTGTGTGTGTGTGTGTGTGTGTGTGTGTGTGTGTGTGTGTGTGTGTGTGTGTTTTTCTTTGTAATCACATTTCTTCCTGTCTCCTTCTTTATGACAAAGTTTGGTAAAAACTCTCATTTCCCATGAGGCATCACTTTAATGATGTGTATTAAAACAGCAGATTCAAATCAAATAATTGTGCAGAGTTCTCATTCTCGTGTATATTAACAGGACGGGATGTAGCTTAACTTAAATTTTACCCTCTGCATCTTCATCATCTTCATATTCATCTGACAGTCTGCATACTAATACTGCCATAGTTACAATCATTTGTATAACTCAGCATGGGACACACACAAACACACACACACACACACACACACACTTGTTTTCCAGCACAAGCTATGTAATGGACACATCTAAGACTCTTGTGTTTTCATGTTTTATTGTTTGTTTCTGTCTTCCCTTCTTCCTCTCTCTCTTTTAAACAACTTTGTCATTATTCAAACCCTCTCTGTGCCAGCTCCTGTAGTTGAAAGAAACAAACCAGATCTGTCCCCTGTTTGAATTCTCTCCTCTGTCTCCTGGAAGTCTGCATCTCTCATTAGTTTGTTCATGAAATGTGTACTTTGACTCTTGCAGACCACCCTGGTGCATTGTGGGAGGTTTGTAGACAAGTGTTGAAGCAATTCAAATATTTAGATATCTTTTAAACCTGATTTGAGCAGAAGTCTTAGTCGTGCTTTGTAGACTGAGGGAAATGATTCTTTATCTCGCTGTTGATTTGATCAGTGTAATTAGATCACATTTGATTGTTTGATTTGGTTCAATTTCATAAACAACATGTTTGGCTTGGCTATTGTGTGTTTAAAATGGTTTAAGGATTTGTATAAAAGATAATAAGTAATTTTTTTCAAATAAAATACTCCCGGAGGTATACAAACTTTATTTAATATCCATACATTGTGATATGGAGGAGTCTCACTCTTTATCGTGGCCAGGAGAAACAGGACTAAGACTATAAAGACATTATCAGCTCTCTATAGTAAGCTATGAGGTGCTAAATGCTAACAAATAAAGCTAACATGCACACAGTGATAATGGTAACATGCTGATGCCTTCTAAGCTTAATTAACCTGGTAGCAAAAATGCTGAGCTCGTATTCACAAACACTCTCCTAACTAAAAAACCCTAGCAAGGAGTCCTCGCCTAGGAGTGACCTGAGGTTTGCATCATGGTTTTATTTGATCATTTTTGCTTACTACTATATTTGAACTATATGGTGGTATTTAAATATCAAAAGTGGCCGCACATATGGACACATATTCACACAGTTAAAACCCCTTTCGCCCCCTGAAACAAGACTGTGATAGGTTTGTCAAGTCATTTCCGTGCGTCTGACCAGTATAAGATTATTCTACAAGTCACTATGTTCTATAAATGTTTATTAAAAAAAGAAATGTTCAGTCGTACGTTGTATAGCTTGTAACTGATTCTGTGTGGTTTTTCAGATTAGTTTCTCTCTTGCAGAGTTGTGCTAAACTGCTCTTGAAAAGACATTTCCTGGCTCTTTCTTATGAAAGCATTCCAACAACATTATAACGGGGGACTTTTATTTTGAAGGATTTGTCGGAAATAAAAATTTGTTTTAACTGAGCTTTAACAGAACTGTGGAGATTTTCTATAACACTGTAGGGAGTCTGAGTATTTACAGCCGTACCTTCATCTAATCGTCTTTGACTTAAGACAAGTGAGTTTCCAGTTTAAACACACGTTCAACAGATAGATCCATTTTAATGGAGTAACACAGAGTCAAGGCATTACAGAACATGGCCTATGACACAAGGATGAGGGTGTGCTGTTTGGTCAGTGAGCGTGTGAGAGCACTAGCTCTGAGTGTCAGGATGAAACATGCAAAAGACCGAGGATCTCAATCTGAGCTGCTATCTGTCACAAATCACTCTTTCAAGATACTTTTATCTTCCCACCACAGTGACCAGTAAGCAATCTGTGTGGCCTCTTGGTGTACACTACAAACAAACATATTTCCAAACATGTGTTTCATCCCGTGATGATTGTATAGCAGAAATCTATGTTGTAATGTGTTGTATTACAATAACTTACACCTGATGAATGTCAAAACCAATAGCCTGTTTGATTTGTTAACACAGCTTGAACCTACCAAACTTACCAAAATAACTTGCTGCCATCCGTGGAGGCTGGATGCTAGCCGGCTAAAATATCTAAGATTGTCAGTAGTTTCTAAATGCCTCAGTGTTGTTGGAACAATATCAGTATGTGAACAGCTTTTTCTAAAAGGTCAAATTCTTCAATTTTATGCTGCTCTTTGAACCTTTACGTGAAGTATCATAGAGTTTGATCAAATGTTTTTCTTATATCCTTTCACTGGCTTATCTAAAGAGCCATTAGCTTCACAGTCCACTGTGTTGTATTTAACTGCCTCATTTCGTCACAGTTTTGCTTCCATGTGAGTTTTTTTCTGTGTTCAGTGTAGAAGTAGTCAATCCATTTTCATTTTCTTTTCTATCCTCTCCTCTGCTACTCGTCTTTTCCCTGTCATTCATCTTTTATTTGTTTATTACATTAAAGGTGGAAAATGACTTTCATATCAGCGTCTTCCGTGTTCTTACTGGCTGTTTGAATGTAGTTCTGTTCTTCCATCTGTCTTTACTTTTCAATCATTTTGCTCTCAGTTTTAGCACTAGGGTGAACAAAAACACTTCCCTTTCTCTTGAACCACTTTACAAAATAACTGATGAAAAAAAAACATTTTGTTCACTCTTTTGATGAAAACATAACGGACATGTTTGTCACATAAAAAAGCTTTTATTTTGCTTTAAAGATAGAATTTCCCTGGCTCAAGAAACAAGCAGGTGGTGATTTCATACAATGTAATCCTTTGTATCTCAAAGCATGCCATGTTTCAGTGGCAGTGCCAGCGAAGGCTCTCAGGTGTCAAAAATATGTAGAATTCTTCAGAACATATGATAAAAGTATTGTTGGTTCCCTGAAGCAATTTAACAAATAATCCCACTCTCTTGTCTCCCGTCCCCGTCCGTCCCCCCCTCTCTCTCTCCATTAGGTGACATGTAATTGTTTCACCATCAGTGACGGAGAGCTGCAGGAGATTGGAGTTGGGCTGTATCCGAGGTAACAACACACACACACACACAGAATCATTAAATTCGATTAAAGTCACTCTTTCAGTTGAAAAATAAAAATGCAACACAATTTGAATAATTTAAATTTAGCTCCTGAGATACCTGCTTTATCTCCAACCAACCCCACCCACCCTTCACCTGCTTACTCCGCCACACTCCCCTCGTTATGTTCCTGATAGCTCTTTGAAGTACGTGCAAGCAGGGAGGAGTGATTTTTTTTTATTGTGGGATGAAAACTTGAAAATGAGTGTTGACAGAATATTATAATGTTGAGGGAGAATGCTGGGGGCGGAGAGAGAGGCGAGAGCACATGGGGAAATACAAGGTTTGAGTCCAAATGATTGAGGATTCTGGTCTGGTATGTGGGAGTCTAACACACACACACACACACACACACACACACACACACACACACACACACACACACTAATTCACACACATACACACACATACACGCAGGGAGGCAGTCTGCACTGTAATCCTGGCATTGAGTCTGGGTGAATAGGCTGGGATTTGGCCTGTCGTTGAACATGTTGTTAGAGTTGCTACACAGGCTCACACGCACACACACACACACACACACACACACACACACACACACACACACTGCAGGTATCTCCGCCAGTTTATCTGGCCGCTGTTGAGATGTCAGATGGTCACAGTGGCTTGACCATAGCGCAGCCAAACCATGTGTGTCAGTGTGCGTGTGTGCAATTTTCTGTTGTAACTCATCCATAAATGATGGGCCCGTTCACAGGATGGTCCCCTGCCTATTCATATTTTGGGTTGCCTAGCAACCACAGGGTTTGCTGAAGAGAGGGGATTACTCTGTTGAGGCTACACCTCTGTTCACCCAGACACTCTGTGTCCATTTTTCTGCTCTCATTTGCTCTCTCCTCTCTCCTCTCTGACTGAGCTGCTCCTCGTCTGTGCGTCGCTCTCGTCCTCTAAGTCTCTGCTAATTGGCTTATTGATATTATAATGTTACTTTTTGTCTGTTGGACTCTCTATCAGGACCAAAACGATTAAAGCTGGATTGATAACACAGACCTTTGTTCACTGGTTCTAATCTTCCCCATGTTATACCTTTAGTCATGTTGGAGTAAGATAACCCCATGTGTAACCATGGCCCAAACCTCTCTGTGGCATGAAAGCACTCATTTGGTATTTGTGAGAAGGTAATGGAGACTGGCATCTGGGTTCAAATGCAGATTATAATGTCAAATTTAAAATAATATCCTTTTTGAATCAAAGCTCTTGTCATTTCAACAACAATCTTGGTCATGAAAGCGTGCATTCAATATCTGTTATTGACATTTTCAGACTATAACAACACGTAACACTATGTCTTTAGGCCAGGGCTATTCACTTTGTAAGCCACACAGGAAAAGTCGCTGGGGGTTAGCAGGCGAAGAGAATTATTTTACAATGAATGGCTGCAAAAAGCTCCCACACTCACATAATAATTTTTATAGATTTAAATTATTATGGAGTTAACTTGTCATCCAGCGTCCCTTTTCTGTCAATAAAAAGATACATAAACATAAAGCTGTAATGTCCAGCTTTATTACTTGTGGCTGCTGGTTGTACCAGATGTATTTACCTTCTCTCACCTTGATCCCATACTATAATATGTATGCAGCAGGCCAATCAGTTCTGCACAACAAAACACACAAGGAACCTCTCTGTACAAATAAAGACGCTGGAGACAGTGGTATATAGAAGAAGGTATTTAACTTTTGCTTTAAATACATTCAAATGAATGGTGCTGCACTGTCTCTGTTGTCACGTGATATTTCTTTCTCTCCATCCTGCCATGTGCAGCAACAGTTAGTTTCAGTGAGCGTGAGCCGACACTGTTAATGTATGATGTGCTTAAGTTAATTAATCTAATTAGTATGCTAATGAGCTGCTCTCCACCAGATAAAAGCTTCGTTCAGAGGGCTTGATTTCTAGCTTTCTAGTTGATATTCAGCCCACCACTTCTGCCCTGTAGAACAAAGCCAGGGGGTTACTGATGGTTTTACAAAGGCTCAACACACTGCTACACACACACACACACACATGCACACACATGCACACAAACACACACTGAACACATGCCTTATCTCTTGCCTGCATTGTTTGTCTCTATGAACACAATAAAGGCGAGCAGCAGTAATGGAGGGCATCATAAAAACAGACAAACCTCTTCAGTATTTGTTCTCAGCCATGTGTGCAGTGACAGTCAATTTAACGGGTTCAAGGAGATATTGAAAACTTTTTTTTTTTAACCTCTACTTAACAGCAATTTCAGTTTTCAGATATGCATGTCAGGTACAGGCTTTGATTGAGCCAATTCACCTTTGTTAATTGTTTCGCAACTTTTCATTGTAGTTACAGGCTTGAACTGTATTGGTGTCTTTTATTTTTATTTATTTTTTTACAATTTTTGATGTATAGACTACAAAGACAATCCTTCTGAGTAAAACACTCAGTCAAGAAATTATTAAATACAATGTGGTAAGACAAAAGGCATACAGTACATCTTATCTTCAGGAGGGTATAATGTTCAGATTATTGAAACAGCTTTTGAAAGCAAGTGAGACTATTTTATCATTTCTATGCTGTATTTTCGGCGTTGTTGAATCCCCAGATTTTTTAATTCTATAGAACTAAAAAGCAATTCCAGCATTTTTAAGATCACATAAGGTGATGATTTGATATGATTATATAAAGATCTGAGCTAGCACACAACAGTTTGAATGACGCCTACCCTTTCTTTGTATACATCTCCATTATATAATACTTTTAGGGTGACCCCTCCTCTGTGTGCCTTTTTGTAATGATGATCCAGGAAACACATGGAAACAACAGTTTTATAACAGTGTCTGAAAAGCTTCCTCATTATTCTAGTAAATCCAAATAGGGAAATACCATCAAACTGGGAGGGGGGGCTTAAAACATTAATTCAAAGTGTTAAAAAACATTCATATTGGGTGTCATGTGTCTGATGCTGACACATTCTGTCAGCACGTCTGTGGATCAGTGGGAGTTGTGTCGATTATAAAGTGTGAGGGTAATAATCCAAAGTGTTTGTTGTGACAGAAGAAGAGTACTTGTCTTTTTATTGTCTATTTTTGAGTGTGTCTGTTGAGAAAGTGACATTTGTTATGACAGAAGCAGAGTCCTCTCATTGTCACAGTGTGCAGGGAATTATCAGTGTTTGTGTTTGTCTCACTTTTTCACTGAGAGTTTGGTTCATTTGAGCGCTCAATATAAATGTATATATATGCAGGGTTCAGATTATGCAAAGTCATGTAGCAGAAGATATTTAACCTCCAAACAGCACCTTTGTTTCCCACAGCTGTCACACTAAACAGGATGAGAGGTGGCTGGAAGGCCTTGAGGGACATGTGTCACTCAACATGTGTTTTTTCTCTCATGAATTTGTCGACACAAATTATCCTTTCAGTCAACATTGATCTGAGTGATTTATAAAGTCCCCAAACAGTTGGACATTTGGCATTTGGTGTGTTATCAAGATGAGTCTGGTCTCTATCTTTATCATGTCCTCTTTGTCTTTTAAGTACTGCAGTTGTTCTTTGATTGATTAGGAGCATTTATTATCATGAGGAGTGCTGTTTGGTAGATCGAGTCAGTCATGTTAGATTGTTAAATTCAATATAACAATCTTCTCTAATTTTTGATTCAGCGCCACACTTTACGCCAATATCAGAACATGAAGACATGAATCTCACGTTTGTAACTTGTGATTTTTTGCCTTTCGGCTGGACATCAAAACATGTCTGCTAAAAGCTTTTTAGGGTTTCAAGTCGTGCCACCATCTTTATTATTGAATTGAATAAAGGATAAGGATACGTTTGAGCTTATGTTAGTGGCAACTCTGCTCACGGCTCCTGAAGCCTTTGCAGCGACTGAGAAACACAGAAACACTGCTTTATTTTTAATGATTTTGTGTACCAGGTTGTTTGTTTCAGAGAAGAAGGCTTTCTGTCGATCATTCAGTTCCTGTTAAAACCTTTGACAAACACTGAGCACTTCTGTAATCCTAAACCGAAAACAACCTACGCAATAGAAGGTTTAGCTTCTTTTGAAATCTTTGTCAATGATAAACACTGAAGGCTCACATTGTTGCTTTGGTTCTAATGATGTTTGGGTTAACTATGTTGGTATATCTGATATATTATAATATATACATATTGTTTTTTTTAGCTGGTGGATTGGGCTCTTTTCTTGTTCTGTGTTTTGTTGTTTGTGTTCTTCTGTTGCTGCTTGATTGTCAAAAAACTTTTTAAACACCTATTCTTGAATGTGCTACATAAATCAGTTTATTATTATTATTATTATTATTATAATTATTAATAAAAGAGTTACTTAAGTGAAAGCCGGCTGTGCTCTCTGTAGAAGAAAGTGCAGAAAATGGACCAAAAAAATCTAATCATCTCGGGTCTTCTGAACTAACAATTTCCAGTTATCCACCCACCTGGGCAGCATTACTTTATTTTAAATGCCAGTCAACATGGTTAGTGACACACACACACACACACACACACACACACACTGGATTTTGCAGCAAGAGTGTAAAATTTAAACATTGAATCACAGAGATACGTTTTTCGCTCATCTTTATTTTTCTCTCTCCCTACTCTCATTCATCTTCCCTTCCCTCCTTCTCTCCTCTATCTCTTCTCCTCTGTGTATCTTTCTGCTCCCCTCCTCTGGTGTCCTCTCTCTTCCTTCTGCTCCTCATCATCCTGTTTGCTCTCTGCCAGCTTATCTCTGTTAAACCATGACTGTAGGCCAAACTGTGTGATGGTGTTTGAGGGAACACGACTGCAGCTCAGAGCGGTTCAGGATATCAACGCTGAAGAGGAGGTATGAGAAAGAGAGAAAAAAAAACGACTCACAATGCATCTTCACAACATGGACAACATGGAATGTCACTGAGTTTATCGACTGTGTTGTTGCCTCTGCTTTTATGTCCACGTTCTTTATGAGCAATTTTGATTGAATGTGTTTAATTCTCTTGTATTGACGGAGGAGCCTCTACCTCAGGCTGTTTTGATTAATCCATAATCTGAAACTAAAAACCATATTTTCCATCGACACAGTTTTATGGTTGTTATTATCTTAAGCAACAATACATGTTAATGGTGTTACAATGAACTTAATGTTGATTTTATGGTGCTCAAAATTGATGCCAAGTGTAAAATCGCTCCAACACGAGCAGGATGACACCTTCCACTTGGCAGACTTTGCTTATTTTCCATTCTTCACCATCTCTCCTGACAATTTGTAATGAGATGCATCAATGCCATCTGGAACATTAAACCCACAAAGAAATATAACCACACTTGACTCGCACAGATATATCTTTCCACCATGCTCAGGATTGAAGTTCTTAATCATGACTCTTGCTGCAGTGATTTGCATTTCATCAGCATCTCTACTTTAGAGTATATAGCCAGGTAAAATAGACAGCAGATTAAATAAATGAGAACAAATAATTCATATGAATCTGAACTGTTTTCTTGTTTTTAGCTTACTATAAGTTACATCGAGACGTTGTCACTGTCTGAAGATCGACAGAAACAGCTGGAGGAGCAGTACCATTTCACCTGCCATTGTCAGCGCTGTGACTCTCAGGACAAAGTAAGACACATAATGACCTTTTCACTTTCACTTCCTACTTTTAAGGGTTTGACCATTCAAGCAATAATCAAACATGAAAACACAAACTAGCTAATGCCATAGTGAAATTCAAATGCTCATAATGATCCCAATAAGGTGATTCTTATAAAGCCGTATGTGGATTCATCTATTTATTAGTCCAACAATTGTGTTTCATTTAATTTATTATTAATTAATGAACAGAGTTGAAAGAGTTCAGCAAGTAGCTCTTCCAAAATAAACACGTTCTGGGACTTGTAGTCAAGCACTTAAATTGGTATTAGGGTAGCCATTTAAATCTAGTTTAAATGGATGTAATTCCTCTCAATTATCTGAGCAGTGATCTAAGGGTGCGGTCACACTGGCAATCCACGCTTCACCCCTAAAGTCCAGCTTGTTTGACCGGTGTGAGCTTTACACTTCCTTGGCCCTGGTACGCTTCAGAGAGGTGTGCTTCGGCATGGTACAGTTCAAGCACAAGCACGCAGGTACACAACGTTGACAGGCGTTATTATGGAGAAATCCGGAGTGGTCTGTATCTGCCTAAAATGACTCAAAGTAAAGACTGCGCGTGTCCTTTACTTTTTACATTTATTTATGGCTGTATCTGTTTGACATGAGCTGTCATGTTCTCTGTGTTGTTCTCCGAAGACCAAACAGGACTGTGCGTCCCTTTTCACATTTTTTTTCCAAAGTCCTCCTGTTTGTAAACTAAGCACACGTCATAATAACATAAAGCCATGCATGTGCTGTATTACGACGTTATGTACAAGAGGTAACTATGATTAGGCCTGGTTTCTCCTGGAGCAGTGTGACTGCAGGCCGTGCAGGCCAGTGGGGGAATGGGGAGGGGGGAGGCAATGGTACTTAAGCACTGTACGACAACATTGCCATTGTGATCGCGCTCTAAGTGTTTGCTGATTCTTCACATCTGAGTTTATGATGTGATCGTTTCTCCACCAGTAAAATCAATTGATTAATTAAAAGATAATTACAGCTATACTGCTTATTGTTTGATGTTAAAGGCTTTTTAAAGTAAAAATGACATGTACTTGCTGGTTTAACCTTTTTACATGTCAGGATTTACGTCATTTCTTTCTCATTTATGATAGTGAAAAAAGAGACTTTGGGTTTTGGACGATTGGTTGGACTTAAGAGACGATTTAAAAATCTCATTGTAGGATATGGGAAGTTATCCTGAAGACAAAATGCTAAATTGAGATAATTGATTTATTGTAAATGATAGTAGGGGGGGATTGGTTTCAAGCCTTTTTTAACCTTCACCATTCAAAGTCAGAAAACGCACATGCCCTCACATTCATGTACTTTTGTCTGTTGTCTACTTTTGTCATTTTAATCAATCTAAATTCAATATTTCTTTTTATACCTGTTCTTGCTTGAGATGTTAACTGTTGAAACTTAATCTGAAGACCAG
Organism: Labrus mixtus; assembly: GCF_963584025.1. Lineage (NCBI taxonomy): Eukaryota > Metazoa > Chordata > Actinopteri > Labriformes > Labridae > Labrus > Labrus mixtus. Next base: position 28,845,451 of record NC_083612.1, on the reverse strand, counting down.
CCCTTTGAAACACACATGCACGAACAACATTTTCTCTTTTCTCTCCATCACACACCAACATACATGCAGCTCACACACACATTTGTCGTGTCGCTGTTGTCTCAGACAGTGCATCTGTGCATAACGTGTAACAGTGTACCCTTTCCTGTCTTCTCCTCCTCCTTTCTCCTCATTCACTCTGTCTTATCTCCTGCTGTCCTCCTCTTCCTCTCTGTCACTCTGTCACGCTTCACTTCTTCACACACCTCTACCCCTCTCTCTCTCTCTCTCTCTCTCTGCCCTCGTCACCCTCTATGACCACCTACTGAAAAATGAGAAATATTATCTTCTCTTTCAGCTGCAGTTTTCTTTTCCATCCATCTTAATCCACTCAGTTTTTCGTCTCCACTATCTCACTGAGTGTCTCTCTCTCTCTGTAAGTTTTCATGTCTTTCTCTCCTCCTTCTCTCCGAGTTTTCTCTTCTGCCTCTTGCTTTGGTGTCACTATGTTGTATGTGACACTTTGGTCTTACTCCTCAACACGACAGCAGCACTCACGTGTGTGTGTGTGTGTGTGGTTTGAGATAAGGTAAGAGAGGGACGCTCAGCGTGCTCTTTGAGACAATGGTATTCATTTTATTCAACATGCCTTTGTTCTATATACACCTCACACACACCTCACACACACACACACCGTCCGTCGTTCCCTCTCTGTCTCTTTAATCTCAAGCTGATGATGGCAGGCTGCTGGGTTGTGACCCAACATGTCATAGAAGCAGATGACTGTTGACATCAAACCCAGGAGAGGATGTTTGTGTGTCATCCCCCTGTGTGTGTGTGTGTGTGTGTGTGTGTGTGTGTGTGTGTGTGTGTGTGTGTGTGTGTGTGTGTGTGTGTGTGTGTGTGTGTGTGTGTGTGTGTGTGTGTGTGTGTGTGTGTGTGTGTGTGTGTGTGTGTGTGTGTGTGTGTGTGTGTGTGTGTGTGTGTGTGTGTGTGTGTGTGTGTGTGTGTGTGTGTGTGTGTGTGTGTGTGTGTGTGTGTGTGTGTGTGTGTGTGTGTGTGTGTGTGTGTGTGTGTGTGTGTGTGTGTGTGTGTGTGTGTGTGTGTGTGTGTGTGTGTGTGTGTGTGTGTGTGTGTGTGTGTGTGTGTGTGTGTGTGTGTGTGTGTGTGTGTGTGTGTGTGTGTGTGTGTGTGTGATTATGACCAGAATAAGTGAAGTCAGTCAGCTGTTGTGAGATATGAAAAGTGGAGGCAGATATTTTAACATCTTGGTATTCATAGTAAAGTTGTATTTAACTGTATTTTGTCTGTCTCGTCACATCATGGTGCTGTGTGTGTCTGTGTGTAGTCACTGTGGACTTCATGTGGATGTTCAGGTTTTTCTCCTCTCTTTCTCAGGACGAACTCTTGCTGTCTGGAGCAGAATCAAGATGGCGGCTGCTGAAAGAGGCTCTTCCTGGAGTGGAAAAACTGAAAGTAGAGTCCAGTATCCTTTACCTCCAAGATCCACTGCAGCTTCCTCCACCAACAGCTGTGCTGTGTGATGATGATTGAATAAGCAGAGATCTGTTCACCTCCAACATTTCACAAACACTTTGATGACTGAGAGAAATGTGTCACTGTTCAGTTTCTCATAGCTGATGTTGTTTTATCCTTGTAGACTGTTTTTTTTTTTTTTTTTTGCTGTATCAAATGAACTAATCCAAACACACAAACGCATGAGTCACCTCTATCAGTGAGGTGGTTCATGTTAGGTTGTACTCTTTAAATGAAGCCGGTGACATTCAGAGTTAAACCAGTGAATACATTTATTAGATGGCAATAAAAAAGAAAACCAGGGAAGATGTGTTTGAGTGATAGTCTGCTAGATTTAAGGAGATCGCTCTCCACAGTCATGAATCATACTTTAATGTTCAAATGTGCAAAAACAGATTAGTCAAGACGTGATGATCCCAAAGGTGAGCTCTGACATTGAACAGCAGTTGAGAGTGAGGACCAGATTTATTAAGTAAATTAGATTCAATGCAAACGCGGAGAAGTACACATGTGTACTGGTCTTATAACTTCAATGTATTGAATGAAGGGAAAGCGTAAATATGAATCAAACATGTATCAAGAATCAAACCTCATCATTTCACAAAATCAAACCAATACAAACAAAACGGTCTTCATAAACATGTGTTGAAGTCAATTAGTTTATCACATACTTTTATTTAATTTTGGCAGTCTGATTTGTTCTCCGAGTTGTTCTTTTCTTTAAGCGACCCTCCAGATTGTGAAGAACTGCTGGAGAGTTGTAGTCATTTAATATCAACAGCTGAAGATGTGCCTGATGAAAATCTGTACAAGCTTAGACTGACAGACATGGCTTTAGACGCTTCCATTCAGCTGGGGCTCTGGGAGAAGGCTTTGAGATACGGCGAGTTAACACTTCCAGTATACAGGTGAGTCGGTGTGCGTGCGTGCGTGTGCGTCAAACAGGCAAGCTAGGAAAAACAAAACTTGTAATAAAAAAACAACTTTTACTGCCTTGTATTTAAACCTGGTATAAGTTCTCAGATTTAGGGACGTTTCCTTCTTGACTCTCGTTTGCACAGCAATGTGAAGAAAAGGACAACAGTAACTTCTCATGAGTGCATCTAAAGTACAACTCCCTTAGCTGAGGTAGACTTGAATAACTTTTCCATTGAAGACTTTTACTTCAAAGTTCTGGCTTTAGAGATTTGGGCTGCTTCTGTTTGCTGATTCCTTCATAATCGTCAAAACCATTCCAGACAGTATGGGTTTGTTATTTTGGACACAGAAGAAAAGCTGGAGATTCTCAGACTGATGATGATGTGCAGAGAAACAGTCGTGTCAAAGCAAGGTTAAAATGTAAAGGGGAAAACTTTGTGTACTCATGTGATCACGAGAGATAACCTGGTATGGATCTTTTGCTTGTTTTGTAGTTTGAACTTGAGAGAATGAACTCTGAAAGCAGAGACTCAGAGAGTGTTAAAAAACTCTGTTACACCTGTGGAGGGAAATATACCTCAGTCGGGTTTGTTAGTTCAGAGAAGACATGGCTGAGGGGAAAAGATTCAACGAATATTTCAGAGTTGTTTTTTTTTAACAGTTCCTGAGAAATCTAAGTGCATTGCAACTTTATAGTAGAAAAACATAAGCAAACAAGCAGAGCATGTCATATCATATCAACTCAAATAAAATACAAGCAAAAACTAATTCAGAAACTCACTGACTGATTTGGCAACACTCTGTGGCTTACAGAAATGTTCCGCAAACAAATGAAATCTTTTACTCTGCAGGTCACACAGCACACTGTGGTGGCCTGCTGATGAAATGACAAATCAACATCATTTAGTCATTTTGTGAGGAGAACTACTGTTAACCCACAAATAACAATGATCAGTCACTCCCTGCTAAGTGCTAAGGCTAACTCTTTAACTCAGTAGAATGCCAAATGTTGCAGCAAGAAATTCAGCCAGTCTCACAGACAACTGGAGTAGATCCTGAAGTATGTACTAATTCAAAAATCGACTATGAATCATGAGTCCAGAATCGTTTTGAGTCGAAAAATAGATTCTCAATCGAATCTTGAGACACCCAAAGATTCCCAGACTCTACTGTACACACTGATGAGCAACATCAAAACTATTTGACCTTTCTCAAACATCTTAACAGTGCCAACCTCCTTTCTACTTGGTTAACAACATATTACAAACCATGACCTTGTGTTCAGAAATTTTTATTTTTAAATGTAACTAAAGTAGGACCAAAAGTTGTTACGGCATGTTCTCAAAATAAAAAGGAAAAGAAGACAAGAAAATGGCTGGTAACAGGAGTAAATGAAAAAGAAAGAGGGGGCTAAAATAAAGATAACATTTTAGTTGTATGTACATGTGAGAAGACAACAAAGTCAACCATCAGTCTAAATTCTAATCTAGATAAGGATCTCAAACCCTTCCAAATACTTCTTCTTCTACGCTGGTCTCTCCATCTCATCCTTATTCCAGTTCACTCTCCTGTGTGTATGAGTGTGTAAGACTAATCAATCTGGTGTGAAGGGCAGAGCCGTAGAGACAAAGCTGGGTTCTCTCGCTTTCTTTCTCTCTCTCTCTCTTTCTCTCTCTCTCTCACACACACACACACACACACACACACACAGAGCATCATGTCCACAGGAGAGAAAGAGTAGTGCAGCCTATCAATAAATAAAGCAGACACAGAGCAGCAGAAAGAGAGGGATGAGGAGATGGGGATGGAGAGATGGCTGTCAGCTGAAAATGATAAGTCCGTTTCAAGGAAGGAAGGGGTGGGGGGTGGGGGGGCTGGGGATGGATGAAAAATGGGAGGGAGTCAGAGGAGTTTAGAGTGATCAGCAACCTGATAGAAAACAGAAGAGGGAAGAATATCTGGTAGGAAGTAAAATGAAAGAGACAGAATCTGAAGGTTAAGATAGTGGGTATAGGGTATGCACCGAGGGGAGGCAACAATGAAAGAAGAGTGAAAGAGCAAGTGGGAGGAGGATCTTCCATATTCATCTCCTATCTTCCTCTGGGCTCTTCACATGGCTGAGAAGAGGAAAGATAGCTGCAGGAGTTCTCTATCTCTTTTTCCTGTCCTTCCCCTCATTCTGTATTCCTTTCTTCTCTCCCTCTGCTCGTCTCTTTACCATTTCTCTGTTCCGTTTGGGATGTAATGCAGGGTTTTCTTTCTGAGCCTGTGTGTGCATAATGCACATCGACTGCAGCCTGTGCACGGCGGGTTTATTGAATGTTTCCATTCTGCAGATATTTCCCCGCTACAGACATGCTCACACACATTTCATGAATATGAGAATGAATGCACATTCACGTATTCCTGAAAAACATCCCTACAGAGACATCAACAAGTGAAGTCTGTTACGGCTTGCACCTCAACCACTCTAGCAGTATTAAGGAAAGTTATTTTGATGTATCTCAGCTCCCCTGATGCATTTGTGTCCTTGTGTTATATTGTTTCACCTTCTTTCTGAAGGAAAGCATGCAAACAAAAAAGATTGAAATTCCATAGATGGAAATAAAACTTTTCCATTTAAAAAACAGCTTCATTCATTTCCTCGAAAAATAATTAGCATAGACTTCTCTCTGCAGCTATGCACCCTTTGCCAAAACACTCAGCAGTTTAATAGAAGCAAGTCTGTCACAAGAGATAAGATTTGTGAAGCATTATTGGCCTCAGCAGAGCAGTGAGGTGCTCACAGCTTTTCAGTCTTCATGACTAGAATCTCATAAACAAGCATCATTATAACAAAGTACTTTCATTCAGTGAACCAGAAGAAGGTGAATTTAGGAAAAAAGAAGGTATGTACGAAAATATTAAACATGTCTTCAAATACGCTGCTTTGAAAAGCACAAACTGATGACTAGTATTACAGTTCCAAATGTCGTTTGAAAATCTGTCTGGTTGCAGAAATGTCGGCGCAGTATTTGTACGACATCAGAACTGGCTGCTTTATTTCTGCTCTGGGTCTTAAGAGGGTCTAAGAAGACGCGAGATTCTTCAAAACTAGGCAAGAACATAAATGTGGGAATGTCACTGAACTGACAGGAAAGTTAATTTTGATTTTGTTGTCTGATTTTTCTTTCCCAGATGTTTTTGGGAAGGTTTATCCTTTGGTTTATAAACAGTGCATGTGGTTTGCATGGTCTTGGCTCTGTCTCACTGCCTTGGTTTTGGTTCTGGTTTCTGACTGAGTCTTGATACAGTATTGACTTGGTCATTACCTTGTTTTGGGTAAGGAGGTCTTGGCAACAGTCTTGACTCTGCCTAACCTTCTATCCATCTATAAACAGGCAAAAAGGTGGACCTATAGGCTCTTAGCCTCTTAGCATAAGCTACAATGTGACCACGTGTCAGTCATCTCAGCCACAACCCTAATTATGCAAATGTTTGCAAAACTTTCATCCTTTAAAGGTCACATACTATACTACTAAACCAGTTTAAATAAGTCTCAGAGCTCCCAAAAACATGTCTGTGAAGTTTCTTGCAAAGATACCACTCCAATCCTGTATTTGATCATGTCTATAAACCCCTCTACTTCAGCCCTGCTCAGAACAGGCTGTTTCTGTGTCTGTACCTTTAAATGTAAATGAGCTGTGTCTGACCACGCCCCCTCTCTGGAAGGATGCGGCTCGGGATTTCTTACACCATGCCCAATTGTTTACAGTGAGAAGGCAGACTCAGAGGGCAGAACTAACATCTAGCTGTGGGAGCGTCACCCTCCTGGGGGAGGGGTTACTGCCCCTTGTGATGTCATGAAGGGGAAATCTCCAAACGGCCTTTTTGAGCACACATTTTCTGAGAAGGGAAGCAGGCAAAGGATGGAGAGGAGAGAATTGCTCTCTGTTTTTAAAGGAGCTGGGACATATTAGTGTTAGAAAACCATTTAGCATAATACAGTATATGACCTTTTGATGTAATCAAAATGGATGAGTTTTCTGTTTAAGAAAATTCACTCCTTACGATTACCGTTTCAACCATTAGAGACATGATTTATTTTCTGTCCTTTGAACTGGGCTGTAGACATTTTTTACTTTCACATTGGTTTCATTTTTCAACCCTGTAGGTTGTGGCTTCATGGGAAGTGAAGTGTTTAGCTGTAAGCAAGCCGTTGTATCTATATATGATGTTGTATATCACTGTGGGGTGGTCGGAGACTCTCCAGTAATGTGGATTTCAGAAACAGTTTATAGAATACTGAAACCGACTTTCTGGTGAGAGCGAAGTCGTTTAAATAGTTGAACTGTGATTTAGGGTTTATTTAACTATCCTTTGTCTTAGTAAAAGTTGCATAGTGCTGATTAGTTTTTTAACTGTGGATGTATAGAAATAATTTGCATTGGATAAAACACCAAAATACAATTAAGGAGAATACTGACAGCTAATCTGTTCTCCATGTTTTTGTTCTCCTTCCTCTGTTTTGCTACTTAGTTAGATAATCCACGTTTCCCACTCACTAACAGCAGGCTGTGGATCTTTTCTGCCAAACAAGAGCCTCATTAGTTCCACTGCATTTGCCTGGAAATGTTACACTTTTCCACATCTATTAATTTCTCCATCCTGCACCCTCTCCTCCTCATAGCCGAGAGCTATGGCTTTCTAACTAGCTGCATACAGCATGACCGTATATTTCTCTTCAATTTACCCTCTCAGGAACAAACATGAATTTATGAGACAGCGAGATAATGAAATTATTTTAATTGCTCTGTGCTTCTATAGGCAAAGAGGAAATCTAATTGGAGTTTGGTGTTGATGAGTATGTTTGCATGTCATGGCAGCCTGAATCACTGGCTTGGTAATTAAATCAATATTTTAACTTGTGGTTATTCATGGAGGACTAATGCTGTAGGTTGTGTCTTTGAACTTACTGTTTAATGATTTAGTTTTAACTACAGCTTTTGATACAACCTCTGTAATTGGAAGGCTAGCAATTTCAGCTTAGCTTGAGGGTCTGAACAAATGGGCTATTAGTATTGTGAGGGAAAAACTCTGCTGGAAAACTATCAAAGAGCATCCAGAGCTTGAAACACCACTGGCTGTGGTCAGCACAAGTATTAAACAGTGGTTACATTTACATGTGATCAGAGTGATGGCATAGTAAGTCGTCCTGTCTTGTGGTATCTTTGCAGAGAAGTGAAAAACATCGGATTAAGTACTTGAATTTAAATTGACCATATCCTTATGTGTGGGCCTGCTCATACATTGATGCTGGTGTGTGTGTGTGTGTGTGTGTGTGTGTGTGTGTGTGTGTGTGTGTGTGTGTGTGTGTGTGTGTGTGTGTGTGTGTGTGTGTGTGTGTGTGTGTGTGTGTGTGTGTGTGTGTGTGTGTGTGTGTGTGTGTGTGTGTGTGTGTGTGTGTGTGTGTGTGTGTGTGTGTGTGTGTGTGTGTCTGTGTGTCTGTGTGTGTGTGTGTGTCTGTGTGTCTGTCTGTCTGTCTGTCTGTGTGTGTGTGTTCAGCTCATTGTTTTTGGGAGACAATGAGCATGGTAAGAAATGGAACATGAGAAGGGTTAGTGCCCCTGTGTGCTTTGCCAGCAGGCGTTTAGATGAAGTTTTGCTGCAGTAATATAAATGAAAATGTTTTTTTCCAGTGAACCGTGTGAAAACAGAGATAGTGAACAACAAACTGGGGGAAGACTTAAGAGGGCAGTGGAGGTAAAGAGGGAAGAGGAATCAATGGTGTGCTGCAGAGGAGAGCAGGAACCAACAGACAGCTCCACCTTTAATCCCTGCAGCTAGCGGGGCGAAAAGCACAAACACAAACAGGTAGGAGCAGAGGAGAGGAGAGGTGAAATAGGAAAAAGGAAGAAGAGATTAGGGGAGAGGGATGGAGAAGAAAAGAGGATAAATGGCATGCCAGGTAAATGAGTGTTTTGATAACTTCAGAGTTTAGGAACAACAGCTTGCTTAACGTGTTTAGTTATTTTTATTGGACGAGGGATGTCCCAGATCTTTGTGTTTGTGTGTGAACAGTTTAGTAACAACCTCTTTATTTATACATGTGCTGTGTGGGGTGGGCTTTGTGTCCTCAAAGGTCATTAAGTTTAGTATTTAATGTGAGTCTATTTAGCTGTTTCATTGTTAGCTGTGTTTTAAATTTACTTCCTTAAACTGGCTGAAACAAATAAACATAGAAAGACGCGTGCGTGCGTGTGTGTGTGTGTGTGGTGTGTGTGCGTGTGTGTGTGTGTGTGCGTGCGTCACCATGGATACTCAACACTGATCAAAACCTTGAACTCTAGAGATGCTGAGCAACATTCCCTCCATCATCATGCTCATTATAAACAATATATTCATGCATACAGATACACTGTATGTGTTTGTATGAGTGCACATATGTGCAAGTAGTGCAGAATATTCAAGTGTAAGGAGTATAGATAGATATGAGTAACTGTGTCTTTCTGCAAGTTTTCTTTTTCAGTTATCATGGGAATATCTGCAGTGTGGGTTGTGCTTGTTTGTCTTAAAACTGTGACACTGGAAATGGAAATGTGTTGAATGAAAGGGCTTGAACACTAACATGCAAAGCACACACATATGCAGACATACCCACATGCTCGTGCAGGTATATTCACACAACAAAAATGGAAACATGAATAATGCAAGCTTGCACATGTATAAAAATACATGCAAAAAAAAACAACATTTCTATGATGTTTTTTTTTTTTTTTTTTTAAATCTAATTGTTAAAAGAAATGTTCTCTTACTCTCTTACTTATGAATGCATCATACTAGAAAACTATTCAATCTTATCCATTAAATCCTCCGTCTTGCTCAGAGACCATGCTAATGTTTGCTAGTGCATTTTTGAGTATAAACTTTATAATTTTGGGACGACCCCTGAACGTGTCAGTGCTCCCCACTCAGGTTGCCTTCAGGTAGTAAAGGGCGGAGCAAGTTAAATTGATGTAATGCACCAGGGCAAGCTGGCTTCTCTCTCTCTCGCTCGCTCTCTCTCTCGTCAACACTAACTTTGGTTTGTCGGCTATGATTAGCCTCCACAACACACACATTCGCCATTGAAATCACCACTGATTTACAGACTGCATATTCTTATATTAGGATATTTTGCCTTAGTTTTCAATGAATTGTCACTTAACTAACTTTAAAACTGTGTGGTCTCCTTGTTTGTCTAACTCCCAGAGCCTGGGTTGTGACAATTTATATTGTTAAAGTTGCTTTAAGGGACATTTTAAGGCTGCCTAGACATAGTAACATACAGACAACAGATACATACTCTCACCACACGTGTGAGGTGCACAGAATAAAAATTCTTACTACAAAGCCTCATTCCAAAATCTTTCCTCGTCATTTCCATGTCCTGTGGAGTTCAAGGACAGTGCCTGTGGAGGTTCCCATGTTTAACAAATGAGACCAGAGGAGTGCACCTCAATTATCATGGCATCAAACTGTGAAGCTTCTGTGGGAAATCTCATGCTAAGATGCAAGAAAGAAGCTCAAGGACTTTAGTTGAACTGGAGACTCATGAGGAAACGTGTGTAGGAGCTGCCATCCAAAAAGAGCTGGAAGAAAGTCTTAGCTACTTTATTTTGCCTGTTAAAGGAGCAACAAAATGGGTACTGAAGTCTCCCCCCACCCCTTCTCCCTAGGGTCGAAGTAAACGCAGGTTTCCCAGTCACGGACACTGAAGCTTCAGTGTTTAGCCAGCTCTGCATCGGTCTTGAAACCTTTCTGCGTTCTAACCTCTCTCCATTTTTCAAAAGCATTTCCAGTATATATCCTAGTTTTTACCACGTTTCTACGCCAGAGAGCTTAGTAGAAGAATTACGAGGCATTTTAGGTCGGGTAGAATCAGTTATACCTGAACCAGTTTGTTTGCCGGCTTTCATCGCTGCATCACCTGTTGGTAAACCATTTGCCTGGCAAACCATGGGGCGTCCAAAATGGCCATGTGGGGGTGCCTTAAAACTGCCTACTTCTCTGGTGAAAACAAAAACAAACCATTCCAGACTGAAATTGAAACTTAAAAGGACACACTGGCTGCTGCATTGTGCAACACATGTTGAAGTGCGTGTTTCCTAAAGTCATTTTATGATTAAATTCAGTAGATATCTTACAGTTTGGACCTGAGCCTCCATCTTCAGTGTTATTCACAGCAACATAACATAGCAGCTTAAGAAGACATCCTGGTCAAAGTAATATTTTATCAGATATAAGTCTCTGTTGGATTTTTACAGATATTTTTTTATACAGGACGTCGTGTTTTCAGCACATTAATAATTGTTCAGCATTTTTAGTAATAAATGCAACTTGTTAGTCATATCAGAAATACACTAACAACACAAAGAACACTCAAAGAATTAAAGAGCTAAAAGCTTTAATATTTAGTTTTGTTAAAGGAAGTATGTGCGACTTTTTGATCCAGTTGATGTCGCCCTTGAGCACCAACAATAAACCAAAACAAACTGCTGTTTGGTGACACCTCCGCTATTCTGAATCCTCCACTCTCCTCCTGCGGGACACCTCCAACCCCCCTCTCCAGTCTCGTTTACACAAAGGAGGGAATTAAAACTCACCATAATTAAGCACCAATAAGCGCAAGCTGCGGAAGAAATTGTCCTTTGCTCAAGCTAAAATTGCCTTTGGCCTGCATTGTTGTGTTAGCAGGCTAATGTTAGCACACTTTGCTAAACTCGTAGCTTCATATTGCACATAAATTGACACTGAATCTAACAACACTGACGTGACACCCAAATGAGCAGTGAGTAGACGGTTATTCTTCTTTTCTCTAGTCCTTCACTAAAACAACTTTATGCTTATTATGTAAACACGGCGTTAACAACAATACAGCTGGCGGGACTCAGGCTTCTCACTCATTGTAGACAGTCATGACTCAGAGAGACATTTACAGAGGATATACTTGATTTATGTGTAAAATGTTGCACATTCTTCCTTTAATTGAGATATCTTTGTGGTAGTTGCAACACAGTGAGAGGACACATTTTTTAACAAGCCATCAGAATGCACTACTGTAACTCTCATGTCTCTCTCCCTCTCTGTATTCTGGTCTAGACGATACTACCCTGATCCTCACCCGGTGCATGGAGTGCAGCTGATGAGGGTCGGAAAGCTGCAACATTACTTGGAACGTCTTCAGGATGCACTGGACACATTCAGACAGGTGGGAGGAATGAGACACTAACAAACAAACAAACAATGCTGCGATAAAGACACTCATGTTCTCCTTTTCCCCTTCAGGCATATCAAATCATAAAGATCACCCACGGTGACGATCACCCCTTGACTACAGATCTATTGATGAAGATGGAGGAATGTCGCGCTGAAATGGACCAACAATCGTCCATCAGTCATTAAGACACGGCGGCAAAAACATCAGACTGATTTCACTTTCTATCCAATTTTCTTATACCTTTTTAAAAGTGTCATGATCATGTTTTAAAGACTTGTAGCATAAACAAAAAGTCAACAACAATACACATTGCCTTATTCATTTTTTATTACATCAATAATTTAAATTGCTTTGTCTACAGTCTGTTTTTTTATTTCCTCACAAAGTTTGTTATAATGATTTCTCTTTAGTTTCTTTCCTTTGGTGGAAAAAAGGAAAAAATAAAGGAATGATATGTTTTCACCCAGTTTAACAGAAGTCTCCAGTCATTTCTTATGTGAACTGTACTCAGGCAAAACAGCTCTGCTAAATCCAGTTTTGCTTTAGCATTGTAGCACGCTGATATTTACCAACCAAGACAAAGTAGCTGTAGCTAATGTGAATGTCATTAGTTTTGAAGGTGTTGGTTCATGAGAGATTTTTTATCTAACAAAAAGGGCTTTGTATTGTTTATTATACTATCAGATCATATCAAAGTTTGACTTCCACTTCTTTGAGTATGAATGTATTATAAGGTATCGGCATCTTCACTCTCTAAATCCAGCTTGTTGGCAGTGTTGAGTGTTTCCCATGGCATGACGGGTCTCTTAATGTAACTTAAACAACCTGTTTCTGTGTGAAACACTGTCATTTATAAACTAATCAAACAGCTAATGAATGAGTCTTTGGCATAGACTATATTTTTGTGAACTAAGCTATGCTTAACCTTTGCTCATCTCCTGCTCCTTCCTCTAGTCTGAGCCACTAGAATACATCCTCTGCACACAATGAATGTCTGTAATAATAATAATTTAAAATAATAATTTACTTCAAAGAGGGAGAGAACATTTATTTAAATCACATGTCTGTGGATAGATATGACGCGACATATTAGACGCTCTGTTGTGTGAGTATGTCAGAGAGAGAGAGAGAGAGAGAGGCCTCTATCTCCTGTGTTTATTGAACACATACCATGAGATGAGTAACACGTGTGTATGTGTGTGTACATGTGTTGTTGTTTTAGTAAAGTCAGGTCATCAAAACATCCATTTTGCCTCCATACATGTCCCTCTCACTTCCCATGTTAATCCATGTTTTTGTGTTTTACTCTGTCAGCATGTGGCCCCAGCAGCTTTTTAAGGGTTAAACCCTGATTGTGTGTTTTTTCACTCTCTCTCACTCTGTCTGTCTCTCTCGCACACACACGCAAACACACACACACACATTCTCTAAATTCAACTCTGTTAATCCTTAAAATTCTACCATTTTCAAACTGATGACAGCATCTCCTGTGATGGGAAACTTTGTGTGTGTGTGTGTGTGTGAGAGAGAGAGAGAGAGAGGATTAGAGTGATAGCATGTTTCTTTTAAGGTCACAAATAAAAGGTTCTTTGCTTTTCTAACATTTTTCGCTCCCTCAGTTCTGGGAGCTGACATGTTTGAAACCTAAAATCCTTCATCCTGGATTAGCTGGATTTGAATGATTCTGTTCAGTGTTATTTAACAATTAAATATTTCTTTCAAACTGAATATTATTGACGATTATGGATCAACTTTAAGTTCTATTCGTTTTCTCAGATATAAGAGCTTTATTCTTATTTTAGTCTGTCACAAACAATTTTAGTCTGATCTTCTTACTTCCCTTCTGTTCTCTAATCCCCCCCCCCCCCACACACACACACACACACACACACACACACACACACCTCTGCTCTCCTCTAATAAAACCCTCATTGCCCCCCCCCCCCCTCATTGTGTAGATTTATTTTTTGTGTTTCTGCTCTTGACAGTTTTTATCAGTAGTCCTTTTAGTAAAAACCCTCGATTAACATTTTTCCAGTTTTAAAATGTTTCACTCGATGTTTCCGTTTTGTGTGTGAAGCTTTTTGATGATGTACATTAGCACATCGCAGCCGTTCACCTAAACTGCAGGACAACATTGGCAGCAAGTAGCCTCTGAAATAAAGAAACGTTGGCATAACAAGCTTCTCTTTTTCCTCTCTGATTGCGATGAGGATTTTAAAAAAAGGTCAGCAAATCTACTTGGGCAGATTAGCTGTATATATAAGCCTTCATGGGCAGCAGGCTCGAGCATCTTCTGTGTGGAAAAACAATGAAGTGAAAGAAAGAAGGGGAAAGCTTTCGTTGATCGATCTGGAAGAGAAGTAATGAAATGAACGTGATAGTTGAGTAGAATAATGACAGCAGCGTAATGAATGGTCTGTGTTTTAGAGTCTGTTCTGCTGTACAATACTCCTCTCTGCCTCCTTCACTTCATTCATTAGCTCTACAGCTTTGTGTCCCTCTTTCTCCCCCTTTCTACTTTCTTTATCTCGACATCCATCAACTATTCCTCAGTTATAACCTTCTGTCTCTTTCTCTCTGCCACTCACCACCTATTTCCTCTCTCTTTTTCTCAGAGCTTCTCAAATTAAATTCACTTTTTGTCAGTGACTCGTCTCCCTCCTTCACTGCAGCCTGAACAAGCCAAGAAAGAGGACTCAGAGTGTTTTTTTAAAATCATCTTCATTCACTCGCCCTCATGCCATTTCCTCTCCCCCTTGTTCAATTTTCACTCTCACTTTGAAGGGACACTGCCCCTCTCTGATCCCCCACACACCCACACCACCTCACATCCAATTATCCTTTACATTTCTTGCTATGACCGTCAAACTGATTGTCAGGTCTCATTAGAGAAGGATTTACAATTTATTACAACCAACATTAACACACGATGTTTAAGAGGATATCAGTAAATCATTACCGGTAAATGTGTAAATCATATAGTGAATATGACACTCTCCTGTCAGCTGCGTGTTCCTCACACAGAGATCAGCTGCTGTTTGAAGGTTTGATAACAGTCACAGACGATAGATTTTCATCCCAGGTATAACGTATCCATTATCTTGGTGTGTTTCAGAGTTTGAAGATAAGGACTTGATGGATATTACCATATGAGTAATCTCACCTCAGAGTGAAATAAGCGAGACGAAACCACATCTCTAAGTTAACCTCACATCTTTATCACGTCACTTTACACCTACATCTTCTTTCAACATTGATGGGGCTCCTTCATAATCAGAGCAGAAAATCAAAGGATTGTTGAGCTGAATATAAACTGGCTCTACTGCAGCTACCTGCACACATTAATACTTTACTATCAGCGTTTGCATGATCAGTAGTGTGCACATTCAGGGTCCCTACAGGATGGATTTGTATTAGGCACATGCTGGTCTGTGTACACATCTGTGAAGTATATCAACATTTGTAGATCAGTAATTATTTGTATTACTTATTTAAATGCACATCCTCCAGACTTTGCTGTTCTATAAAACATGATCAGTCGTAAAAGTTCTGAACAATATCAGGAAAACAAAAAAGGAAATCAGTAAGAGAAAGTGTTCTCCCTTGGCATGGTAGTTAAGGTGTTAGTTTAAATTTGTTGGAGTGTGAATTCATTTTCAGCATTGACATCGTCATGACATTGTTATCCCAGCAACTGTTACAGGAAGCTGTGCACTGACATGTGGCACAGCTATGTAGCGCTGTCATTTATCCACTTTAATAAAGCTACACCATTTGAGTTGAAGTTTACTCTATATTTTTATAGACACATTTAAACCTCAACAAAACGGCTATGTATCTTAACTTTCATGTTGGTAACCTGGCTTTTCCAAACTAAGAATATGACTTACGTTCTTCTGTGCTAATACAATCACTGAATGAGCGTCTCACATTAAAAAAATCCATCTTTTAAAAGTCTCTTGCCTGAATGATTGCAGCAGACAGCTCATTTGATGAAAGAGGAGAACATATTTGAAAGAAATACCTTCTCCTTTTTTTATTTCCTTTTTTTATATCCACTTGCACCTTGTTTTGTTCTCCCTTACCTCACCCATCTCATTTCTCCTGCACCTCTTCAGCACTTTTGCTCCCTTTATTCTTCTCTGTGCTCTAATCAATTCTCTCCTTTTCCTCCCTTCTCCTCCTTCCTGCTCCCTGCTGAGTGTGTGATCAAAGCAAGCTCAACAGGACAATATGTCACCTAGAAAGCTGCCTGCAGGCTAGTAAGGGAACTTACTCACTCTCACACACACACACACACTGGAAACTAAGGCATATCTAGTACAAAACAGGCACATAATTCAAACATCTAGCCCCTTTCCTTGAGGCAAGTCATGTAAAAAAAAAGCCTTCACCTTGAAATTGGCATATTTACTGTATATTTTAAGGAGAGAAACAGACAGGCTTCATGTTCCATCCTGTTGAAATAAGAAGAAATCATCGAGCTACATCTTTAAAACATTGACTTTTTAAAAACAACCTTTCATAGATGTATGAAGATTGTATGTAAAGCTCGGGATAATGAGTGATGAGCAAGCTGTTATAGCTGAATGGAACCCCGACAAGGTGAGACATGACCCTGATAAAAAATGGCGGGGTCCTGCTCCCCCTGAAGGGGTTCCTCCACTATACTAACCTGGTCACCATACATTCCTGAATATTACACAGCGATTTACTTAAGAAATCAATCATTTCACCTAAGATGTTAATTAAAATTACTTCATTGATAAAACATTTTGTCAATGTTTTTTCAGTTTCAGCTGACCGTCCAGTCTCATGGTGAAGGGAGACACGTTGAGCAGGTCCACATGAATTTGTGCAGCACCTGGTTGAGTCTTTTCTGCCAAACCCCTTTCAGCCCGTAGACATTTACTTTTCTCAATCACAAACACCGCCATCAGAATGAATCCATTTCCTTTGCAGCCAACAGTTGGTAGTCAATCACACTTCATGTACTTCTTAAGGTTCATGTTAAGTAGCTTTTAAATATTTTCCTTTAAAAAAAATTATTCAAGGTGATCTCACCTACAGGGCAAGAAAAGTCTCAGAAAACATATCTTATTTCAAGCCAAGTCAAATATCCCTACTGTCATTTTAAACTTTGAGGATTAACTGAGTCATTCCAAATCACTGGTAGTTTCTTTTCCAGATGTTGATCATTTGTTTGTATTTATTTCACAATTGTTTGTCATGCACTCAAAGTCAGACCACAGGATGTGATCACAAGGGGACCTCAAGTAACCTCAACAAGCAGTTTTTTTTTAAAGGATCAAACTGTAAATATAGATTAAAGGGAAACACATAGTCTAGGTTTAAAGTAACAACAGTTTCTTATTCAGGAAGGGCAGCTGTCAAAGAGAATCATGAATCTTTCTGATCTTATCAGAGGAACAAGTATGGGCTTTTAGAGCTTCTTCTGTCTCTTTTGTAAGAGGACATGACTCTCTCTAATCTGATAATTCATCCTAAAACACCTTTGACCAGTCTGTGACACCCAACACTTGTGTCTGCTTCCCCCCCCCGAAGACAATGTAACAGGGGTCTGGCTGCTGCTTTGTCTGCAATTCTGTGTTCAAAGAACGAATGGTCAAACGTGGATTTCTTTCAATACATTTCTTTATTTACATCCCTCCTTCTTGCTCTTCCATCAACACGTAGTATCAGACCACATTTCTACGTACGTGTTGTACTTCTACTGACACAATGAAATGTGGTCTGACCTTCAATTCAACCCAAAAGAACTTGAGGATGCTATGTGTCAGATTTGTAGATAACACATTACAATTTCTGCAAAAAAAAAAAAAAGATTTAATCAGAATGTTTTTTTTGTATACCGGTACAACAAACACCATTCGGTGAAGGATTTTTTCCAAATCACCTCACAATATTTTTACCACATTTTTCTCTAATAAGAGGCGCCACTTTACCTGTAAAATAGTCTTTACCCTATATAGAGCATTTGATCAGCATAAACAATTTGGGTCAAGAAAATGTCATGTTTTTGTCACTTACTATTACTAGAATCATAAAGTGCTACCACAGTCAATTTGGCAGTGACACATCAGGGGACAAAAACCTCACACATAGCATCTCAAATCTGGACACAAACTTTTAGCTCATCCTGAGGTTTGGGTTCCCAAAACATCCGATACTTCATAAAGCCTGGAGATAATACTGCAGAATAAATATTTTACAGTGTTCTTGTCACTTGAAAAGTCCTCTGTAAGGTCAGTATTTAGCTGTTGTGCTGGTAACTAACCTAGGTGTTAATGTTTTACGAAACCCAAACCCTTGACAATCTCCAACAGGAACAACAGGAGCAAACTAAACCAAGAGAAAATATATAAAATAAAAATGAGCGTAAATATGATATGTGTACAGTATATATATTTATATATGACATGAGCTGTACATACACTTTTTTTTCACTTAAATGCATAGTAACTCTTAAGATTATAAGGTGTAAATAAATAAGGACATTACTAAGCGACTCTGCTCTCCTGAGCTCAAATAAATAAACCTTCATTCATGACTGGCACGGTGAACGGAGACCATCAGAGAAGCGGTGCGGCTACCTCCTCCCCTCCTGTGGAAACGCTTCGTGGGTCCAGTCTGTCAAAAGCATCTAAGCTTTCCCACCAGATCATCCCGTAGCTGTCACTGATGACTGATACCTCTGTACACAGCAGAGAGATGATCCAAACATTTGAAGTCATTCCTGTTCCATTTCTAAGTCAGTGTAGTGTACAAGAAATGACAAGTTTGTTTCATAAGGATCAAGATGCTTTTGACAAATCATACCAGTATTTAGTATTTCCATTCCTATGAAGTCTGTCAGTGCCTATTCCTCCTTTTTAACCTACACAATCTCCCAGAATGCTCTCTGCTTGCTGGGTTAAAAGGCATTAAGAAAAGAGGGCAGTGATGACGTTTAAAACAAACGTGATGACGACGATGATGAAGAAGAAGCATTCAGAAGGTATTGTTCTGTCTTTTAGAGGGAAACAGGCTCTTTCATATATTTATATATTTGTACAAACATTTAGATCTTAAACATCTCAAGCACCATAGATAATAATATCAACAAATCATAATAGTTGCTGTCCTTCCCCCCAAAAAATGGAACCAGGCAGAGATCATCTAATTTGGTCATCATCCTTTTCTTTCATTAGCGCTCTTCCGTTTCTCTTTTATACATATTTTTAGTCGTATCTTTTAATTTTCTGTTTTTTTTAATAGAGAACAATTTTTATACAGCTTATTTTAAACCACAATTGATGTCCACAGACAGAAATTCAGTCTTAATTCTCTACTTTGTTTCTAATATACAGGCCTTAAAGTAAAACAACTGTATATCAATAGACCAATCCTGCACCTTTGTCCTCTTTACTCTTAAATATCTCGCCATCATTCAGTCTCTACATGGTCCCATTGCACTCACATAAAAAAGGATACTTTATTATAAAACACACACGTTGACAAATCATTCAGCTTCTTTTAGAATAGAGCAGAACAACACAGATACAAACAACAGATAGTCAGTCTGACGGGCAGTCAATCGATGGATGGACTTCACGCTGGATCGGAGAAAAAAACGCTTTTTCACTGATATATGACTCAGATGTCTCATTGCTTTGTGAACATGAAAAAGCCATCACATCAGTATCAGGGGGAAATGACCCCCGTAGTTATTCCCCAGAGGATCAAATATTAGAAGCCACGTAGGGGGAGAAAACACCACAATAAACTAGCATAATTGTTTTTTTCTTTGTTAAACACACACATCTTGGGCAAAAGATGATCGTATTCAACTTTAGGTCCTTGCATTAGTTTGAAAGAGGATTTGGTGTGCAAGTCTTGTTCCGGTCTTTCAGTCAGGGATTAAGTTCAAATTGAATCTCCACCCTCATCACTGGACCAGAGAGCATTCTAACTCTCAGTATTTGTTAGTCTATGATATAGCAAAACATGGAGCCACAATTAAACATCACATTTAGAAATGGCTATAAGCTCAAAGATTTCCCAATGACACTGAACAATTGTGGTTATTTCTTCTATGCTAGCACCGTACTTACTGCATGTACTCATTTTCAGAGAGAAGGGAACTGCTCTGGGTATTGTTGAGATGTTCACAAGGCACTTATCTTAAATCATATTTCTTTGTCCTCCAGTCTTCCTCTTGGTCCGTTTCTTTTATCAACTGCCAACAATATCAGGCCGTTGTGTAGTCAGCACTTTGTCTTTACAGGCAATAACTCTCAACTTTGAAACTCCAAAAAGTACTCTTGTAAATTCCCGGGGGGAGAGAAGTTGTTCCTCTCCTCATCTTCACCTCTTCTTTATCAGTTTTTCTTTTTTTTAAAAATGGCAGTTTTTCTTTCCTGCTCAGCTCCTTTCCTCTCCATACATTCCTAAATGTTCGGCTCAGTCTTCAGGGTGTCTCATCAGTCTAATGAATCCCTTCTCTGTTCACTTCTGAAGTTTGTTTACAGAAGCAGAACCATCTGTCTGTCCCTCTGGACAGCCATGTTTATCAATAATCAAAGTAACTCGTCCATAAGATGTTCTTCACTGTCTGTCTCTGAGGTTGTTTACTCCAAAAAATCTGAAGTATCATCTGTTATATATCTCCTTTCATGTACCTCCATCTCTCCGTCTGTCCCTCGGTCTACTTACACTTGAAGGAAACATCAGGATGACATGCAGGATCAACTGGTCACTCCATCCTTTTGTCCCTTCTTCCAACTATTCATTCGTCCAATGAGATGTGTCTTTTAGAGGATATTTTGGAAAGGTGTTGGAATACAAAGGGGGGGGGGGAGTGTTACAATGTCGACATCCAATCGACATCTCTCCATCCTCCTTCACTCCGTCCTCTCATCTTCTACCGATGTCTGGAGGACACGTCGAAGCAGGTGATCATCATGAGGTGAGCTTTGCAGAAGTTGACTCTGGTTTCCAGTTTGTCTGTCACCGTCTCCAGAGCCTCCAAATACTCCATAGAGTCCACTTCATAGACCTGCTGTAGATCAACTGGACATGGACAGACAGGTACAGAACATTTATATGACACCACGATATGACTCTGTTTTTACCTGGAATTTACATATTTATGTTATTTTAAAGGATGAGTCCAGTGATGTTCTGTATTGTTCATTTACTGTCAACAAATTCCATATAAAAATCAAAGCCAGTGATTCATTGGTTAAATGTCTTCATATTGAAGGCCAAAGCCTTTTTGTACCATTGAGCTCTATCGCTATCAAAACATTCTTAAACTGTGAGCATCAGCACCATAGCTTTATTTCATCTCACATCCTGCAGCCTAAAACTACTCACTGAAACATCTTCTTTAAGTTGATCACATTATTATTATTATTATTATTATTATTATTATTATTAATAATATTATCACAGTTGGAAATAGAGACCAACAAATGTGGTTCCTACAATTATGTGTAAAACAGTAAACTCTGTTTTAAATACACTGATTTAGGAGCTTACTGAGTCTATGCTTAAATATTATAATAATAATAAAAATTAAACAACATATTTGTGACCCAACCATAATAATAATTGGCTTTGTGCTACATTTATGTAAGTCATAAACTATTCTGAGTTACCGTGAAAGACTGATGCATTTATAGTTTGATCTTTGCAGAGGAAAAAACAAAAAAGACTAAATTAAATTGTCATTATAATATATAAAATTTAAAAGGAACACACTTACGATATCTGACAAGATGATCAGAAACAAATAAGCTTGATATCATTGTTTTTGATAATTTCTTGCTTTTCAGTCAATCTTTGAAATATAAAGAACAAACATCCTGCAATTACTACGCCATAGTGGCCCTCTCTATCTAACACACACACTCACACACACTTTCTGATGTGTCAGGGTCCTGCTTACATTCAGTGGTCCACTTGTGTGGCTCCAGCATCAGGTACTGTTTGGTCTGCTCCAGCTCCTTCTTCAGACACTGGTACTTTGCTCGCACTTCGCTGATCCTCTGCTGACGGTTTTCCAGCACGCGGAGCTTGGTGCTGACATACACCACCTCCTGTCACACACACACACACACACACGGGGGACAGACAGACATGGTTCACCTTCATTAATCCAGAGGGTGTTGTGAAACATGTGTGGCTCTCTTTCTGCAGCAGCCTGCTTAGCATTCACACAGTTACACACATTTGCACCTCATCGACTCTCAGTATGACCGCAGTCGAGTGCTGTTGGACAGCAAGCAGCTTCACTGGAGCAGTCGGGGGTTAAGTGGCTTTCTTAAGGCCGCTGCAGGGAAAATCTATATTTCATGGTTTCCTCTCCGAACCCTTTCCCCTAAAGCTCACCATGCTCCCTCCACTGAATACATGAAGAAGAAAAACTCAAACCTGCACCAAGCATTCATTTGCAACAATTTCACGAGTGTCACAGTAGCACTCTGTAGTCTGTATTCTACTAACACTGCAAACATTTGTAATCGTATTTAAAGTGATACTTTTAAGTAAAACACAGGGAAATGTTATGTAGAAATAATCAGCGTTAATGTTGATTCTCCAAGTTTTAAAAAAAACCTTATTGTTATATTTTTAAAAAAGTTTTTTTTTTAATCTTATTGCCACGAAGAGAAGCTGTAGAAATAATTTCAGCCCTACATTTCTCTTTTCTTATCCACCTTCCTCCTACTTGTATTTGCCTCCAGAAGCAATGTCCAACCGAACACATATTGCTTTTTAATGTGTCCCACATCTACTGTTCATCATATCAATTTCCTTGACATCAAGTGCAATATACCTCCTGCCCTCTGGGCCTCTTTTTCTGCTCTTTGGCTCTCTACCTTTTTTTTTAATTCTCTCCCCACATCCCTCACTCCACCACCAAACAGTATGTTCTCCTCATACTTTCTCATTTCTTTAACGCTTTTCTTCTCTCTTGCAGCCCCTTATGTTTCCTGATACTGTCTATATCGCTCTCGTTCTCTTTCTCCCTCTTTTTTAGTGTAAACTCCTTCTTGCCTTATTTAGCCCATTTCTCTCACCTTACTCCCTCCTTTGTCTCTTCTCTTCTGCATTCTTTCGACGTCGTCTATCTCGTACACCTTGATCTCAAAGGTTTCTGTCGTTGCAGTTGCAGCTCGGAGACTTGAAGGAGTTGGGGGCCCCAGTGGGCCATCTACCCAGCATGCACCTGGGCTGGAGGAGGAGGAAGAAGAGGACGTGATGGTCTGCTTGGAGGAACGGTGAGAAGGTGAGGAGGATGAAGAGTCCAAGGTCAGTGCTGGGATCAGACGGCGACGCTGTAGGCCTGAAAAGTGAAAGGAGATGGAGTTAGAAAAGAAGTATAACACACCAACGCAGTCTCTTATTTATGAAATAGCATAAATTATCCATGTTGTTAATATTACCTGTAAAACAACCCCAAAAGTTTTTTTGTTTAACTTTTACAGAAAAAGTGATGCATTGTGTGGAGCGGTTTCTTTTTTGTAAGTCATATTTAAATGGAAACTCTATCAAAGCCAGCATACCCATGTGGGGCGAAAGTGGGATACCCAACTGGGACACAGCCAATTTTGTCCTCTGTTTCCATGGAAACCCCACATGTTTCAGGCTACAAGGGTTGATGGAGGGCCCTTGCTGGGCTCAATAGTGAGTTCATAATGTTTGAATGTAGCCCATTTAGAATCCATTCTGACCCATTTTTCCTTATCTAAATAGTATGCCTCTTTCTAGCCCATGTATAGTCTTCTGGATGAGCCATGTGGACCAAGCCCAGATACAACATGATATGTTCTCTAAGTTCCTTCAACTGACTAAATATCTACTTTACCTTCCCTACTAAACTACCATAATGAAGAATAACCAAAAATATTCTGTCCCTCAAATGTTACAGAAAGAAAAGTTGAGGCTATCTGTAGGCTAAATAAGTCCAATAAGGTTTATCTTTTTGTTACTATTAAATTAACTGTTGGGGATTTTTAAAGGCACTTTAGTTTCTTTCTCTCAAACCATTAGATACGAAAGCTGTGTACCACTCCTTAGTCTGTACTTTAATATAATCCTAAAGACAGCAGCTAGTTAGCTTAGCCTTACAAGAAGATTACAGGTTACATGGTAACCTCACAGCAACTATATACAAATACACCTAATACAAGTTGACCTGTTTTTATTTTTTTGTATGGATTTAAACAAAATATAGATGTGCAATCAAGAGGTGAAGGTAGGAAAAAAACTCTTGTTAAAGAGCAAAGCTAGCTTTTTTTGTCACCACAACATGCTAAGCCTAGCTACTGTCCCTGTAGCTCTATGGTCAACAGATATTAGAGTGCTACTGATCCTCTGAAGCTAAGAGTTATGCATCAATTGACATGATATCGGGTTTGCCAGATGGCTTAAGGGCTGTCCTAACTCCAAACTCCTGTTACTAGTTTGATCAAAAGGTAGATGGATATAGCATCTCCGATATGGCAACTGCCATTGTTGGGCTTCAATACGCCGCTTCAAAAACAAATGGATGGTGTCACTGAGATTACGTCTATAATTAAACAGCCTATAATTTTAACATGAATAAACACAATATAAAAAAGTATGTCTGTATGAATCAGAACCATAGGCTACTATAGTTCCAGTCAAACTTAATGTCATTGTGGTTGTTTACTTGTACAAGTACTTGTTCACCCTATAAAATGTGTTTTTCCTCAGAATTTGTATCTTAAACAGGAAAGTGGAAAGATAGCGCATGGGTAAGAAGAAGCAGAGTATCTAAGAAAAGAGATGATGGGAGTGAACGGAGAGCGATGAGACGGATGAAACACTAAAGCATGGGGCAGAAAGCAAGGATAAAAGAAAAGTATTGACTGATTGAAAAAGAGGAAACAGATAATGGAGTGTGAAGCCAGATAAAAAGTTTCATCTCTGTTCATGAAGCTCATAGATAGGAGCAGAGGGTCACTCTTTAATCTGCCCACCATGCTAGAGTGATCACACACACTCAGACTGTACACGCACACGTGCAATGCATAGAAATTGCCAGCCATGAGGACAGCACTGAGAGTTATCAGATTCACCGGGAAGTGTGAGATAAGGTGTGCAGAGAGAAACTGGGGATTTTAATAAGGTTGCAGCAGTCTTTTGGTCTCAATGTGGCACCGAGAGGCCAAGCAGAGACATTTGTATTTCATTATGGAGAATGTGGAATACAAGTAGATGGAGAAAGAATGAGGGTCTGCAGGGAGGAGAGGGTGTCAGGGGACAGAGTTTGACGAATGAGTTGGATAATGCATGAGACGAAAAGATAAAAAAAAAAAAGCAGAGGTAGAGACATGGAAGAAAAAATGAGGAAAGATAGGGAATGTAATCGAATGGAGATCAAGTGCAAAGAGAGACTCATTGGAGATGTGATTGACATTTCTGTTTCCACAGTCTTATGCACATATTTTTTACTCTCTGTGCCCGACTTGGGAATGAATTGTTGCATTTTTCTTGAACATTCAAAACATTTACAACAGATTCTATTATCTCATTGAAGCACTGAATCAGTTGTGGTTAAAGCTAAATAAAAGCAAATCCACAAGTCATGGTGGGGTCAGCCATGCACCCTGCACATAAGGTTAATCCAATTCAAACACACCAGGAAGAGCAGACTCTTTCCAATCTGATTTTATGCACATATCCATCCTCATGGAAAACCAGCAGAGTGCAATTTGGCGAGCACATTAGCCGCTCTGTGTGGTGTGCTGGTGAATATATATTCATTACAGCCACACCAGCAGATTCCTTTAACCATTTCACACATGAGTGGTCAGGGTCACCTTACTCACCTGGCTCCTTCTGCAACCACAGCTTTTATTCACTATGCCCTTACCTTTTCTTTGCCTTTTCACCAAAACATTCTCCTCATAGAGCTCTTTCAGTTTTGTATTACTTTCTTAGCTGTTTCTTTCTTTTTTTTAAGGGTTGGGCATCTTCTCATAATATGTTATCAGGTTTGACTGAGGTTGTAGAGTGGTGTTTGTTGTTTCTGACTTTTACATTATTGAATTTAGACCACACTCATAGCTTTCTCCTTATGACCTGGTTGTCATAGCTAAAACATTTAAGAATCTTTTTTTTACAGAATCAATCTGGGGTTTCTTCAGCAAAGCTGGATGATTTTATTTGCCAAAGCTCTTTTTGCCAACAAGTTTTGCAAATGTAATCAAACTCTCTATTTTGAACTTGTGCCTCATTGTTGTAAACGATGAAGTTAACAGCAATGTTCCCAAACTGTTTGCTCAAAACTCAAACTTCCCACAATAAACGGTAAAACAGTAAACGTTTTATACCTCAGTGAAAGGAGTAACTTTAGGTAGAATTGCTTCCCTAAGGGCACTTTAACAAGTGGAGAGTAAAAACCACAACGTGATGGTCAACCAGCTTTACCTCCTGAGCCACAGCTGACCCCCATTCTCCCTCCTTCATACTCAATTCATTTCAGGAATAGCTTAAATGTGTAAAAAATGAGGACCTGTGTTGCTCCTGCTCTTCTTGCTGCTCTTGGAGCTCCGTCTGGAGGAGGTGGTGGCTGAGCTGTGCTCACTGAGGGAGTCCTGAGCGGAGGAGGTACTTCCTGTGTTCTCGCTGCTGTCTCTCAGCATGCTCTCATAGCCGCTGCTGCCTCCACTGTGGTAAAACAAGGCTGTTTTCCCCATGGCAGGGGGGAGCTCACCACTCAGTACGCTGCTGTTAGAGGCAATATTGATTAAGAGTTGAAGGCAAAACATTTATATATGTATATATATTCAACTTTTTTATTTCCCAGTGAACTTGAGGTTTTACCTGTTGTCACTGGCATGTCCGCTGCTGCAGCGGTGTGGTTTTCTGGGAGCTGTGATCTTGCTGTAGGGAGAGGGAAGCGTTTGGACCACTGTTGCTCTCTCCTCCACCTGACTTCCTCCACCTCCACTTCCTGGTGCAGCTCCCCCTCCACTGAGAGCAGGGAAATAGTTTAAAAAAAGTTTAAACCATAATAAACAGATTCTTTTTCAAGTATGTTTTAATGTAATTTCTCTATTCTGACATAGTTGATGAGGAAAAACTGCTGACTTTACAGTTTGAATTTTACACCAACAGGATTCCCAAACATCACAAATAGTGCTGCTGGCTTAGATATTATTGGTTTTATTACATAACAAATGAATGGTGTCTACCACTCAGAATCCTGGTTGCTGATCATACTTATCATTGTGTAATTAAGTACATTCATATGAAAGGCTCTATGAGGCTTGTACTTGTGTGAATTTCTTGTTTAGGACATCATAGGACATATATGCCTGAACTTTAAAACCAAACAAAGTCAAACTGACTGACCTTGCTCCTCCAGTTCCTCTTTCCTCTCCTGGATCCGTGCCTCCTCCTTGAGCATGACTCCTGGAACGGGGGCCTGCACTTCCCTGGAGGAGCTCTGAGATCCGACCGTTTACAGCCCGGAGAGGCAACTTGGCAGCCAGGCTTCCCCCTCGACTGCGGCTTAAAGACTGGGTAGACCAGGATCCCGGGGCGGGTCCCTGCTGCTGCTGCTGCTGCACCGGGCCCTGGACTGAACTCTGGGGCTGAGGAAACAGTCAAGGTTAGGGTTGATGTAAGGAAAAAAAGGAGGCCATGACAGCTTGAGTGTCTTGCATTTAATAATGAATTGATTTGTTTGTTCTTGTGTAAAACACAAAGGAAGGTTTGATACTGGTTTAAACTAAATCTGATGAGGGAAGACATGCATCTTACAGGTGTTAAAAGTGTGTTTAATAACAGTGAGGAATTCCTTCCTACCTTTCCATTTGGAGGGAGGCTGGAGCTGCGGCTGGCAGCTTGGCTCAAAGACTTAGTGGAGAAGCTGAGGGTCTTGGTGCTGGAGGTAGACAGGCTCCTGGCTTTGGGGCTGCTGGTCATCAGCAGCTTACTGACTGCTGAAATCTTTGACTGGCTGCTGGTTTTGGCGGGTGACTGTGGCGCACTGCTTGGACCAGGACTGGCACTTAAAGTGGGGCTGCTGGGGTTTCCAGTAGGAGAAGAGACTGATCCAGCACGTGTCAGGCTGCGCCCTGTACGAGGCATAGTGCTGTCCCCCCTCACTCCTCCTCCACCCCCTCCTCTCAGGCTGCCCCCCCTCTCCAGAGAAAAGCAGTCATAGTGGTGGGAACCGCTGTTGGAGTTGTGGACCCGACCCAGAGAGTTGGTCCTGTTTGCAAGCTGTTCCAACTTGGCGCTGAAAAGTCTGCTGCTGTCGATGTTGGAGCCTTGTTGTCTGGTGACACCTGCGGGGCCACATCCAGACACCCCAGCATCATCTGTTGAGCTCAGTGATGATACTCCGTGGTTGAGCTGGTGGAGAGGGCTGGCTGCCCTGTTTCTCTGGTCCAGGCTGGACTTCCGTACGGGCGGCAGAGGTGGGATTCCCCCCTTCTTGTTGGAGAAGAAGCCCTGTTTGCCTGTTGATCCGCGGCGATCGAGTGTGGCGCGGGGACTGCAGGGAGTTGAAGTTGTGACGCCAAGATTACGGTACTCATTTCCATTGTCTAAGCCGTCGTGGCGGTTGATACGGTGCCAGCCGCGGGGTAGACTGGCAGTGCGATGGATATCTGGGCTGTAGATACTAGTCAGGCAGTCTCCCTGGGCAACAACAGCCACCATCTCACAGCCGTCTACTACTCGCTTAAAGTAATCTGGAGACGACACAACCTCCCCCCCTGAACTGGAGCTGCCGTGATCCCCACCTGATGAAGGAACCATATCAAATAAGAAAAACATAGTATATTATAGTAGTTATACTAAAATAAAAAAACACTTTGAATTGTTCCAAACCACAAGAGTAAAATAAAGAGAACAGATAAAAGTGCAAAACCTGAAAACTTTGTTATTTCACAAAAATAATTGAACAAATATTTATTCCTTGAGTCTTCATGTGGAATTGAAAAACTTTGTTGGCCATAAAGAAACATTTTAAAATGGAATTTGAAGCGGTCTTTTGTGTAGCAACTCAAATATATATTACTAGCATGATCAGTAAAAAGAAATGGAGTGGTTATGAGTGTGTGCAAATTTGCCTGGGTAGATCTTTCATTCCAGCTGGATATATTATCTGATTCTGAGCCCGCTCACCTTCTCTGCAGAAGCTCCGCTGGTCCCCCGTCACACCTCCATTCTGGCTCTGTGGCTGCTCCGACTCCCTCTTCCCGGGCTTCACCTCACACACAAACTCCTTAGACTTCACCTCCTCCCCACCACGCTTCAACCAGGGGTCTTCAAAGCTCATCTCACTGGAAATAGAAGCTAAATGTGCTGTGTTAAATTTGCCATGGTCTTTTATTAAGCTGGTCTTTGTGGGAGAAGAGAGGCTGGTTGGTTCCTGTATAAGCATGGGTTTGACCACCACACATGGGTGCACACTGATGGTGGTTTTGAAGGGAGACAGGTTACCAGGTCCTGTTAGAATCTGGATGTTAGTCTTAGCCATGGATGGAGGCATTTTCCTCAGCCTATCTTTGGTTGGAGTTCCTTTGTCACTTCCGGTTTCTGACAGCACCACCTCTCCTTCCACACTTCCTCTCCTTGGGCTGCCACAGCCGTCATAAAGTCCAAGCCCCTCCACCCCGAACGAAAGGTTGGGTTCAGGTTCAGCAAGGGCCTCCCCTTGCTGGCTCTGAGACTGACTGAAGCTGTGTAGAGACTGGTCGCCTTCACTGCACATGCTCAGATCACTCATCCAGGAAGAGATGGGTGAGCCACAGCCGGACATCACTGATGCTAGGGCCTCACCTTCTATTCGCAGCTTAGCCATCGCCACCTACAACAGGACACAATCCGTTTAGGTGTGCCAGTAATACTGCAGAAGTAGTTGTGTTGGTGGAGCCAAATGAAAGATAAAATAAACAAATAATAAAAATCTGTTGTTGAACATTATATATGCTGCTTACAGAACTATTGTATTTAATCAATAGTAGACTTGAGGTCTATTGTACAGCATGTTAGAGAATTTTAG
Organism: Labrus mixtus; assembly: GCF_963584025.1. Taxonomy (NCBI): domain Eukaryota; kingdom Metazoa; phylum Chordata; class Actinopteri; order Labriformes; family Labridae; genus Labrus; species Labrus mixtus. The sequence goes on along the minus strand of NC_083612.1, from coordinate 28,815,722 downwards.
TGCAGTGATCATTTTCAAAACCCAACCGTATCACAGCTGTTCTGATATTCAGTACAACAGCATTCCCAATTATTTCATATTTCCTATATTACAATTCTTCAACACAGCACACTAAATGTGATATAATTGTATCCACTCTGATTATGTGAAATATTAAACGGAAAAAAAAGGATTATTAGGTTTATAATCCACTGTAATGAACTTACTGCGTTAATAAGCCAATCAGACAATGGGTATTATGAGACAGATTTTCCCATCAGTGCATTCAGTTCTTATGCTTTCATTAAAAGCTCCTCACTAACCTCTGCCATGGCGACAACCTCTGTAACCCCTGAGGTTGTCACAGGACCTGCAGGCATGTGATAATCCCTCACAGCTCCGTCCTCTGCAGCCCCTCTGATGATGCAGACGGCCTCAGAGCCTGAGGCCAGGTCTGGGACAGAGCAGCAGTTGCTGTTGAAGCTGACAATGCTCGTTGGGCCACAGGTCAGACCCTGAGACTCCATGAGAGCTGTTATGCTGAGGTTCTCCTCACCTCCAGAGGCCACAGTGTAAACCAGCTCATCCTCCACATGTGAGAGAGGTCCAACTGTAGCTACAGCTACAGACAGCCCGCAGGCTGCAGGGAAGCAGAGTGTGAGTTGTTCTATTCCTGTCCATTTTTGTTCAGTATTTATGTGTCTTCATATTTTTTTGCACATGACTTATATCACTTAATTTGCCTTGTGCAAAAATAGTTGTGTTTTTCTGCAAACTCACCATCCCTGTGTGTATCCAATGGAATGGGGGGGACATCATCGTCACAGAGAGTCTCCGCTGAGCCCAGGCTGGCAGACATAGATGGAGTCGGCTCTTTGATTTGTGGGCTCATGCCCACAGGAGAAGTCCTGGACAGCACAGACTCAGTGGAGGACCGACCACTGTCTGCAGCCAAACTGTCTGCACAATCGCAAATACATATTGGATTAATATGATGAGCTACTTGGCTCATCATATAAATTAATCAATCAACTCAATTAACTATGGATGGGATGGACTCATTGCAGTACAAATCTATTTGCGCCATGATTTAAGTTTCAAAATGAGAACAAGCTTCATATTTTAAGTGGGTAGTAAGAGTTACATTTATCAACATAACTATCAAACATGAATTAAAAGCATATTTTTAAATCATAAACATGCTGTAGGATACATACTGTCTGATGTCAGCGCCTCTGTGGTCTGCTGGCCTTCCTGAGCCAGAGTGTGCGAGGACAGAGGGGGTGTTGCCGGCATCACACCTTTTTGTGTGTAAACTTTACACCGCTGGGACGGAGAGGACGGAGGCCTGAGGAGGAATACAAGGGTCTAACATCAAGCTGCTATACCTGATGTTAATAATCTACACATTTTACAAATTCCTAGAGTAATATTGGATGATTAGCAAGACATTTCTTCTTTACATTTTGTTAAAGCTTTACCTGTAGTCTGAGGTTTTTGTCAAACTGGCGATGCCGAGGCGAGGTGATCCTAGTGGGCGTGCCTTCCCATCAGTGTTGCTGCACGCATTCAGACTCTCAGGGCTGTTCAGATGGACAATAAAGGTCACATAACATCAAATCAAGTCGAATATACTCAAATGGCTAATAGCAAAGTGCTACCCCTAAATCAAACCCAAAGTGCAGCCTTGCCTGTCATGCAGCTGTGAGCTCTTTGCCCTGTGCAGTGGGTTGGAGGTGATGCAGTTACTTCCTGTGATGCTCCTGGTACTAGTGACTATAGGGGAACCAGAACTCTGAGTCAGGTTGTGGATCATGGTCCCTGCCAGCTCAGCCTCCTCCACCACCTCGTTGATCTCTTGAAGTTGCTGGTCATTGGTCCTCCTGGACGACTGCACTGCACTTTCTACACAACCTGCAGAGCCTGTGGGATGTTTGATATCGGACATACATTGTTTACAACAACTGTATTAAACAACTTGATCAGATGTTGAAATACAGAACTACAACTGTAAAACTGGTCAAATGAAGTCTTAAAAAAAGAAGTATTTGTTCTGATTCTTTTAAATTTTTTAATTTTTTTTAAAAGGTTTATTTTTCTGCCTTTTGTGCCTTTAATGGAGAGCTAGGACAGTGTATAGAGCTGGAAATCAGGGCGCGAGAGTGGGGAATGACATGCGGGAAAGAAGCCACAGGTGGGACTCGAACCTGGGACGCCCTCCCTGAGGACCACAGCCCCCACCCATGGGGCGCGCGCTCTAACCACTGCAGCCACGAGCGCCCCGTTCCAAAACTTTTTCCCCATTTTTTTAAAAATGGAGGAAACAAGTAATTTACAGCTTATGAAGTCACTGACGTACCTGTGCTAGTTTCTTTATCCAATGCCGAAGCAGAGCCGGGAGCAGAGGGAGAAGAGTTTGGGACAGCTGAAGAAGGACACTGGTCTTGTTTGGCACCTTGTTTGTTTGCTGGAACCTCTTCAAAGGGGAATTTCGCCACCTGAAAAAGAAGACAGATGATGATGAATCTCTGTTTTTCATATGGGAATGCCATGGATGGTGTGATTGGATCTCTATAGTTAATACTCCACATATGTCCCATTTATTTTATAATAAAAGCAAAGAGTTATTCAAGAGAAGATTAGTGGTGTTGGATGAGAATAAATAATAATCTCAGCTGCACACAACATAAAAAGCTGCAGATCAAGTTGCTGCGCAAATATTCTTTTTAATTGTAAATATTGTTTTCCTTTATATAATAAACTCTTGTCACCTCCTCGCTGCCATCGATGCAGTCCAGTCTCTCCTGCAGCTCAGCAAAGGTGTTGCACTTGAGGCACTCAGCTGCTTCCTCTGGGACGGGGGCCAATGGCTGTCCGAGCAGTGGCTGTCCGAGTAATGACTGAGCAGGCTGAGGGAGGGGCTGAGTGGGGGCGCTTGGCTGCTCCTCAGGCTGAGACTGCACCTGTAAGAGCAAATATCAGATGGCAGTGAGAAGACATCTCATGTAGTACAAATCTCCATCTTATCCCTGCTGATTGTTTGAATCTTTTTAAATGACCTTGTTCTGTGCTCCGCCTGCCTGACTTTGAGCTTGATGCTGCTCTGATGTTTTGCCTCTGAGCAGAGCAGGAATGATGGGTACGAACTCCGGCGGTCCCTCATTGTCCGTCAGTTCTCTATCTGACACCGCAGCCCCGTTTGGGCCCACGTAGATAACCGTGTCACATGACTGCTCGCTGCTCGAGTATTCGTCAGGGTCGCTGGACAGCCTCAACAATTGAAGGTCGGAGTCAGCATCGCCACGGTGATGGAAAGGTCGCAGATGGGTAGGGCGTCGCATGCGACCCTCCTCGCAGGAGCTCTCTCCTCCAGATGAGCTGGAGGTGTATTGCTGAGGAAAGGAGGAGACAGACGAGGATGAGGCAGAGTTGGGCGGTGAGAGAGAAAATGCAGAGAGAGATTTTTTTTTTTATAATTTAACTGACAGTTAGAGACAGGAGAGAGGGAAGAGTGAGAAAATCACACACAAGGATCATGCACCTGAGCCATGTTACAAAACAGTTTGGAGATAAGAACTGTAATTTAATTTAGTTTAGACTTTTTCTATTACAGACCTGCACTTCAAGGTTTCTCATGACTACATCTCTCTCCAGCTGGAGATTTATATTTATAGCTCTTAAGACATCACCCCTTTTCCTCTTTTTTTAAAGAAGTGAGCATGAGAAGTGAAAGATGGGAGAGGGTGTCAGCAGCACCTCAGGCTCATGTGGTGATTGAAACGGAGTGGAGGCAATAGATGTATAATGTTTGGAGCACAATCTTTTCATTATTTCTAGTTTTCTGCAGTAAGTTAAACAAAACCAAGATTTTCCCATGACTTACACAAATGAAACATTATGCAGAGCAATGTCAAGCAAATGTGCAGGATGAATGTGTTTCAAGATGTTGACACTAATTAAAAGTCAGTTATAAATCTTACCAGTAGTTTTAATGATCTTTATCTGAACTTAATGTACCTAAAGTTTGAGAGTTATCAGATCACATTTTAATCAAGCATCATGGTTTAATTCAAACTCACCACGGTCACTTTAGTTTTCTTCTTTTTCATGCGGAGCACTCGGGAAGCGATCTGGATGGTGGAGAGCGTTTCTGAGAAATCTCTGGGTGAGGCGGAGATGTGAGCAATCATGGTGGTCCGGCAGTTCATGTTGCCTAGCGACTCCCTTAGCAACATGGTCAGCTTGCTTTCCCTGGTAACACACATACAGCGAGATGTGAGCGCTTAAGACCCGCTGTAAATGCACATAGTCACTCAAAAGTGTGACAAAAAGTGGTGGATTTTCGAGCAGACGCCCACACGTCTCATATTTGACAAAGGCTTATTCATAGCTCATCCTTGGCGCTCAACAATTTCCACAAGTTGGAGCAAATGGTGTTACATATTAATATTAAGAAGCTAAAGCAAAGTTAATCGTAATTATTGATTATGTTTATAGATAAGTGCTTTTATAACACATGAAAGGTTTGTACTCCGGGCTAAAGCTAACAAAGTTTTAAAAGAAGCTCTCTCAGTATTATGTAGTCTAATATTGGGAGATGGTCTACATCTCACAGAGATTATAATAGCAGATGGGAGAGTTAAAGTAGGCTGTGTGTTTAAGAAAAGACTTTCTCCTGGGTGGGCCACTGCAATCATTCACAGCCTGCATGTGTGTGTGTGTGTGTGTGTGTGTGTGTGTGTGTGTGTGTGTGTGTGTATATGTATGTGGGTGTGTGTGTATGTATGTATGTGTGTGTGTGTGTTAAGGCCTGCAGGCTGACAGTGAGTAAAGCTCCTCTGTGGCCCGATGCCTCACGCTGCTGTCCCCCTTTTCTAAAAACACAGCCTGCAGGCTTGTCTCACACACACATATGTGTACATTCCCATGCACACACGCACAGTATGCACACACTTCTATCTTGACCTCCTCCTTCTTGTCGATGCTGTACTGTTCTCCTCTCATTTCTTCTCTCTCTGTGCGCCGCCTGAGGCTTTAACAAACCCGTTCCTCTCTGCCTCAGTCTCTCTCTATCTCTGAATATCTCTGCCTGAGATTAAAGTAGGTAAATGCATGAGTCATGAAGTATTAATTTGCATGTTAATTCAGACCGTGCTAGATTCATTAGATTTTTTTCTAGGAAGAGCTACATAGGTTAATATGACGCTCTTTATGATTAAAACTAGTCTGTCATTTTTGCACATTTGAATTCCTATATCACTATCATTAAGAGAAACAAGAAGTCACATTACTAAAGGCCGGGTATACACTGTACGGTTTCAGGACAGTTTTTAAATCGTACATGTGGTTTTGAAGTCGGACCGAATTTCAGTCGATTGTGCTAGGTCGGTCGTGAAGAGTACTCTGAGGCACAACGGCTGATCACACCCCGATCAGCTGCTCCCGGCCGGTCGGCTGATTTTCTGGCATGTTTGATATTTGTGATGTGCGACTGCACAGCGATTCCATGACTAATTGACAGACAGTGTCCAAAATTACCAACAACAACTATGCCTGTTTAGTCTGTCTTCTCCCTTGGGTCATGATAGAAACATTGGCAGGAAATGTCTGCAGATCACCAGCTGACAGGTTTTATATGTTATGATTTAGTTACTAGTAAGCTTGTGTTTATCGATGAAGAGTGTGTGTGTGTGTGTGAAGAGAGTGATTGATAGTCCTGATTTCACTTGTACAGTGTGAACTCAATCCGGTTGAACATTAAATAAATCGTGAGTTTAAGTCATGGGTCATAAACAATTCAGTTATACAGTGTGAGAGGACATTCTGCCACAGATTTAATACAAGTGTACAGCATTTAAACCAGGGGTAAGGATTAGTTTGTTTGCAGACTTTTGGCATTACCAGGATTGCTCTTGCATTGCAAATATTTATAAGAAATATAAGAAATTTTGCATATTGGAGATTACAGCTAACTTTGTCCCTGACTTGTCTCTTTTGACAGAGGCTGCAGACAGTTCAGGAATGAAGGTGGCAGTGGGATCAGGAAGCTGTATGACTGAAGAGGGACCTTGCCAGGAGAGCAATACAGCAAACCAGATGGCAAGTGGTCTAATTTTGGACAAGGAGCTGAACAGAGTCCCTGAAGAGTAAATGTGTGCAGAGCCTCTAAATCTACATTAGCATGTTGTGTCTGAAACATGGGTACAGCAACACTCGTCTGTCTGGCATCATGTCGAGAGGATTGGATCCAAGTTGTTGATTTGGTGGTGACAGACGACTGTCTGCACATTTTTCGTGAACTTGGTTGCTACATATGTCTATTGTGTTACTCATAATCTGCCATAAAATCGCTTGTTACTTAGCAACAGCACTGAAACACGACAGGGATTAAAGAGCAGGATTGGAACACATCCCAAAAGTAATGAAGCGCTGACAGACGGGTTGAGCCTTTAAGTGGGAAGACATTAATGAAACAGAGTTCTTGCATGCAAACTAGATTCAAACAATTCCTCGTTTTTGTGAAAGATTTGTGATCTCCAGATGCTTAAATTTTGCTTAAATTTTGACATGTATAGAGGGGTACAAGGGGTGAATGGTTGCTTTTTGAGTTAATATTAATAATCATGACTCTCTGGTCTCTACTTTTTTTGTCCATATCTGGACCTGCTGTTTATTTTGTTTCTCATGGTTTCCTACTCAGTCCTTTGACAGTATGATGACTACTTCTGTTTCTTACAAGCAAAGGATATTGATAATTCAGCTTAGGCTCCAAAACACCGACAGCCACTTCGAACTCATTCATTGCTATTAGCCAGTGTAACTGACTACAGCCCCACAGTGGCAGCTCCCACTCGTCTCCGCTGATTGTCACGTTTGCTTCAATGTGCTCTGTAACCTCTGCTCAGTGATTCTGTGACTTCTTCTTGGTCTTTGGTTTGAGAGAAGTGGCAGTAACACAGCATCTTTGTTAAACCAGTCCAAACCCCCAACAGCCATGCCAGATGAGACTGAGCAGAACGCTGCATGCAGCTTCAGTGCTAGCTTGCAGGCTATTTTGGAATGTAAATGCAAAAGCTGGTGATTAAATTAACCCAACGCGAAGCACAGAGATACAGCCCTGAAGGAGAAGAGCAATTAAACAGAGAGAAAGGTGAAATGGGGGCAATATCAGTTTGTTAAAAAAACTGCTCATTAGTGCATGGGCTTACTCAACTTTATTAAAGCAATTACCATGTTTTCTTTATCATGTGCTGTCCTTCTCTACCTGCTTACTGTTTACCTCTTACTACAGTGCCCCCCTCTATTTTCTCTCTCTCCCTCCCTCTGTGTGCCGTGCTCTCTCTCTTTCCCTCCCTCTCTCCTTCTCTTTCTCCTCTTTGCTCTCATTGCCAGTCAGTTAAGCAGCAAAGTGAAAATGATGAATATGTAACAGCAGCTGTTGTTGTTTATAGCATTAAGTCCCCGAAACCTAAAACAACTTGAGAGATCTCACAGTCTTTTCTCCATTTCCTTCTCAAACTCAGCAAACAGACTTATTTCCTCCTCATGTCATCCTTCACTCCTTTCAACACTTTTCTTTTTTTCTTTTGGTTAACTTGGCCTCTTTTCTCTTCCTACCTGAATCTCTCCTCTCCTCTCCTTTCCTCTCTCCTCTCTCCTCTCCTCCCCTCTCCTCTCCTCTCCTCCTCTCCCCTCCCCTCCCCTCCCCTCCCCTCCTCTCCTCTCCTCTCCTCCCCTCCCCTCTCCTCTCCTCTCCTCTCCTCTCCTCTCCTCTCCTCTCCTCTCCTCTCCTCCCCTCCCCTCCCCTCCCCTCTCCTCTCCTCTCCTCCCCTCCCCTCCCCTCCCCTCCCCTCCCCTCCCCTCTCCTCTCCTCTCCTCTCCTCTCCTCTCAAACACACACATTGGCAGACACCATCTTACTTGTATGGGATGTGTTTGCTCCCGTTGACCAGGGCCAGGATCACGTTTCCGAGGGCAGACAGAGAGAGGCACAGAGGGGCCGAGCTGGGTGAAGAGTTCTCCCTGCCTTTCCCGCCACTCCCTCCTCCTACTCCCCCAAGTACTTTAACATCACAGCTGCCAAGGTCCAGCAGGTGGAGGCGACTGCGCCCTCCTGACACTGATGAAGTTGACAAAATAGGTCA